>NW_008707002.1:666707-667599 GCF_000327385.1 Lottia gigantea | reverse complement strand
GACAACATGGCCGACTCGACAGGTTTCTCTAGAGACAGATCATTGTGGCTGAAACAAGAAATAATTCAATTATAAATAAAATGGAAAAATTAAGAGAGATGGGATGAAATAAATCTTTAACTCACACTTTATGGGTGAAAATGGACTACACCAGTCAGTGTGTAATAAGGGAATTTTTCCAGACAGAGGCATTGACTTACTCATTTTCAATTTCAACTATCAACTATAGAGCCTTTAGGGGAGGTCAAGCATAGATTTTTTGTACTCATCCAGGGACAATTTCAACCATATCCTTAATCATGTATTAGGACGTGGCTGACAAGAAGATCTCACCTACCTTTTTAGAATATCAATCTTAGATTGCCGTAAGAAACTTTTATTAGTCTGAGTCATATCCAAACAAAATAACATCACACAATCTACAATAGATACAAATACAATCTACAATCAATACAAACACAATCTACAATAAATACAAACACAGTCTACAATAAATACAAATACAATCTACAGAAACACAATCTACAATAAATACAAACACAATCTACAATAAATACAAACACAGTCTACTATAAATACAAACACGATCTACAATAAATACAAACACAATCTACAATAAATACAAATACAATCTACAATAAATACATACACAATCTACAATAAATACAAATACAATCTACAATAAATACAAACACAATCTACAATAAATACAAATACAATCTACAATAAATACAAACACAATCTACAATAAATACAAATACAATCTACAATAAATACCAACACAATCTACAATAAATACAAACACAATCTGCAATAAATACAAATACAATCTACAATAAATACAAACACAATCTACAACAAATACAAACACAATCTACAATAAATACAAATA
>NW_008707002.1:655189-658745 GCF_000327385.1 Lottia gigantea | reverse complement strand
ATGGAATAGCTCAGACGGTAGCGAGTTGGATTGTCATCTGCTAGGACAGAAGAATAGCTCAGTCAGTAGCGAGTTAGATTGTTGTCTACTAGACGATTAGGTTTCATGGGTTCGAAGCCTCCTCATGGTAAGAAAAATTCTGATGCCTGTGTCAGTGCTTTTGAGCACCCTCCCCGTGTCGATTCTCATCCCCTAATACCTCTCAGTGAAAATAAAAAACAATCAATGAAGTCTCACCACTCGTTTGTTGTTTTTATTTTCGTAATCTTTCAGAGTAGCTTCGATTATCAACATAGTGGATTTAAACCAGAACATCTCGTCTCCACATTGTAGATTCTGGGCTGACCGACACAGATTAAAACATTGACCATACTGGGCCTCGTTAAACGCTAGCTGTCCTAATATATATAATATACCTGATTCTAATTTTTTATCACCAAACGCCTGAAATAAACACAAACCTCACGATAATTATTCAAATTAATCTAAATTACCATTAAACAACTAAACTTTGATCTGATTGGTTAATCATTAAATTTGATTGGTCAATCCCTTTTTAGTTTCAGTGATCGAACTGACCACTAATTCAATACGATTCATTTGATTGATCACCTAATCAGATTACCTGTGATTTGATTGGTCAAGCACTTCATTTGATTTTGAATCAGTTCATCTGATTGGTCATTTCAATCTTATTTATTTCTGTGATCTGATTGGCCAATGTATTTGAAATGATTAAAGCTCTCCTACAATCTGGAAGAAAACAGCTGACAGATTACAGCCTTTATTTATCATTGTTTATATAGAAAAATAAGGGTTACCTGTGCTGCTAAATTAGCTTCATGAAGATATTCTCTAGCATGTTGATTATAACCTTGTCTGATGAGAACTTCTGCTGTTAATGTCCATATTTCTCTCATAGATACGGCTCCGAGAACTTTACCAAGATGTTGAACTGTTTCCAGTTTCTCTTCCTGTAGGGGGAAAATAGAGAATATTATCATAACTAATAAACCTAATGTCCTACTGTTCTTCAACCTTTGAAGTTATTGAAGGAAAATTTCACCAGAGCTAAGAATCTATAAACACTTTAGACATAGGATCTCACCAAATTTATGCTTTCCAAGGGTTACATCTATTCTTGTGGCATTTCTAAATCATTTCTAAGTTAACCTTGCAAAATCAACCCTTTAAAGTTTTGGATTTGATACATATTTTTGATCTTAAAGTAACAATGTTTCAGACAACAAGCCCAAAGTAACAGTCTGTGATACAAACCTTATTAGGAGAGTTCATGGTTTTAGATGTTAAAGATCGTTTCTCTATCTTTCCCTCCGTAGCCAGACGAACTAGTGATTCTTTGACACGTAATTCTTCTCTCGCCACTTGGACTTGTTTTTCTTTCCATATAGCTATCTCATCTCGTGACCTGAAAGTTATAAAATAAAAAAGTAAGAAAAACAAAGCACAAAATGTCAGTTTCCAGACCTATAGATTGTAATTTGATAGTTACAGGTCTGTTTTATTCATTCTTAATCTAGTATTTTTAGGCCTTACCTTCCATCTTTTATAAAGCATGTCACAATGATATCTAAGTCTTTGCTAAACTCATGAGATTACTCCAGAAGTCTTTCTTGCTCTCTGTGTTGAGAAACATAATGAAAAGTTGGTTGGTAGATGAAGAGTTAATGACAACTTTTGAGCTGAAAGTTGATAAACCAGACTAACCTAATGAAAATTTTAAATAAAGACAAAGTTTGTGTTAACATAGAGACAAGTTACCTCGCCTGTTCCTCTTCACTGATCTCCATATTACCTACTGCCTTCTCATGGAATAGACACCCTGTTTTAATATCTAGTTCATAACACACCTCCAGAGACCTGAAATTATCAGGCAGTAACAGAATATAATAGTCTTTAACCTCTTTTAAAGGTTGCTGAGGTGAATCATTGAGTTTTAAGTTTACTTGCTAAACTAAGGATCTAGGTTTGATCCTGACAGAAGTTGTGATCATCCTTTTGGATTTAATTGATCTCCCTGTGATTGATGTGGGTCAGAGTGGCTGGCATAGAAAAAGTGTCTTGCTGTTCAGTTGGGACAATTAACCAAGGCCCTATGTGCTTTGTTTGGTAAAGAAACCTTTGATAGATGACAATAAAGATGGCTAGAGCTAATCAAGATGGCTAGATAGAGCTAATCAAAATGGCTAGATAGAGATAATCAAGATGGCTAGATAGAGCTAATCAAGATGGCTAGATAGAGCTAATCAAGATGGCTAGATAGAGCTGATGGCTAGATAGAGCTAATCAAAATGGCTAGATAGAGCTAATCAAGATGGCTAGACAGAGCTAATCAAAATGGCTAGATAGAGCTAATCAAGATGGCTAGATAGAGCTAATCAAGATGGCTAGATAGAGCTAATCAAGATGGCCAGAGCTAATCAAAATGGCTAGAGCTAATCAAGATGGATAGATAGAGCTAATCAAGATGGATAGATAGAGCTAATCAAGATGGCTAGATAGAGCTAATCAAGATGGCTAGATAGAGCTAATCAAGATGGCCAGATAGAGCTAATCAAGATGGCTAGATAGAGCTAATCAAGATGGCTAGATAGAGCTAATCAAGATGGCTAGATAGAGCTAATCAAGATGGCTAGAGCTAATCAAGATGGCTAGAGCTAATCAAGATGGCTAGATAGAGCTAATCAAGATGGCTAGATAGAGCTAATCAAGATGGCTAGATAGAGCTAATCAAGATGGCTAGATAGAGCTAATCAAGATGGCCAGATAGAGCTAATCAAGATGGCTAGAGCTAATCAAGATGGATAGATAGAGCTAATCAAGATGGCTAGATAGAGCTAATCAAGATGGCTAGATAGAGCTAATCAAGATGGCTAGATAGAGCTAATCAAGATGGCTAGAGCTAATCAAGATGGCTAGATAGAGCTAATCAAGATGGATAGATAGAGCTAATCAAGATGGCTAGATAGAGCTAATCAAGATGGCTAGAGCTAATCAAAATGGCTAGAGCTAATCAAGATGGCTAGAGCTAATCAAGATGGCTAGAGCTAATCAAGATGGCTAGAGCTAATCAAGATGGCTAGATAGAGCTAATCAAGATGGCTAGAGCTAATCAAGATGGCTAGAGCTAATCAAGATGGCTAGAGCTAATCAAGATGGCTAGATTTAAATGTTTAGAAATAAATTGAACCCTGACTTACTTGATATGATAGAGGTTTGACATGGCTTTATTGTTAAAAATACCACGAGCCATTAGATCTTGAAACGCTAAGACTGGTAGAGAGAGATGATTATAACCAAGGGCACGTAACTCTTCAGTCAGTTCTTCTAAATAATGTGACGTTAACAACTAAAAATAAAAATTACAATAAATAATCAAATCAATAATTATTAACATTATTAAATTCTAAAAAAGCTATTTGAGCCAACTTTTCAGAGCAGAAAATCTATACTCTGAGTACATTCAGACCAAGACTGGAATAAATTGTTATTGAAAAAGAGCGATTTTAAAACAAAATGTCTACTTACAGGTTTA
>NW_008707002.1:617938-655139 GCF_000327385.1 Lottia gigantea | reverse complement strand
GTGTAAATTGATGTTATCAGTGTCCCGATACAAATACAAAATTTATAAAACTTCTTTACAATCCCTTTAATTGATTGATTAATAGAAATGACAAGTTTAAAACTCTTGAAAATAGTCTGATTTTAAATTGATCATTTTATATCACAACTAGTCAGTAAAAATGAATGATACTTGACAAATGCCCAAAAAATTGAAAAAATTGACTGTGCCATCATTAGGCCACAATTCAACTTTCATTTAATCAACAAGAGAGTATCACACCTGGAAGTTTAAACTTCGTCAATCTATCACCAAGATAACCGCCCAGAATCAGTCACACCTTTCCCCCCCCCCGTTAATTCCAACATATCCACAATTCACCAGCCAAAATAGCCAATTACCTGACTTGTTATCTCTGTTTTCATTGGTTGTAATAAACTTATCTATCAATCATTCTAAAATTAGTAACAGTGGGTGAAACCTGCATTTCCAAAAAAATAATTCACCTTACATCTTTTTCTACTCAGTTTATACAGTTGAAGATGATGATATAAATTTGATAATACAAGGCAAAAGTAATAGGGATAACAATGGGGGAGTGGTCAGAGTGAGTCTATAGGTCTACATCTGATAACCTCTTGCCAATTAAGTCTCTTTAACAATTTGTATATTTTTTCATCTCTTAACCGCGATAATAATTTTGTTTCCTTCAGACTGGTGGTTGGCATGCACCTTTTATTTTGTATAATATATGACTTTCAATTTATAGATTGACTTTTGAATTATAGGTTAGAGTTAGGTACTTGGTAATTTCGAGGTACCAAAAACATATCTTAAACTATATCTTTTTGATTTTGTAAAGAGACACTGTAAATAAATCAATCACTGCTGAACTGAGAGTTTTTCTAGTCTTAATTCTCACTTGCTGGGGCCCAATCTTGACTTAAGATTATACATATTTCCGTTTTCACCTTTTAATCATTTACCATTGTAAAAAGTTATTTCAACACTGAGTGTATGAATGCAATTTAAAAAGGTAGATGGTAAACGTGTCTGTTTTCTACGTGATCTAGTTAGTGAAAACTTGTTACAGAAAACTGTAACAATTTAACAATTAATCTGAGAAAATTAATGTCAGAAGTAGGTAATTTAAGGTTAAAACGATGTTAAAACGAGATATTTCCTGCACAGAGGGCGCCCTCAACCTGTCAAAACTATAAAACTATGATAGTTATAATTGAGTAAATTGACGAAAACGATGTCTTAAATTTCCTCTGACACGTATTTCCTTTTCAAAATTATTTCATTAAATTCTCCTAGGTTGTCTACCGAGGGCGGTTAATTGAATTAAATGCATGAAAAATATGTAAACTAAACAACATTTGTAGATGGGTGGTCACATGGTTTATACTTTGTTATATCTTAATGTTGAAAATTTCTAATTCTAATTTTTTAAAAAAAATAAAATGAAATGAAATGGAGTTTTACGTCCTACTTTTCTGCACCATCTAATTCTTTGAAGGGTTTGTAAAGAGGTTTTCTAAATTTTAAATGTGCATCAGGGACACTACTAACATAGATTGGCACCATTCTTATTTTTAAAAGTCAGATATATATTTTCCTGCAATTCCACTATAACTAAGCTGTCATAAAGGCCCTTAGCTATTATTAGCATCTTTTGTAATAGTGACATAAAAAATCAATTAAAACCCTAGCACAGCTTGTTGTTAGGTTAGGTTTATTTAAAAATGTGTACATGCAAAACATTTCTGTTACCAAAAATCTCATCCGAAATAAGACAAACTAGCATAGTAGTGAACTCCTCAAACAAGAAGTACCATCAGGTGTTTATATAGATTGAAAAAAGGGGAGATAATCTTACCTGAAATGAACAGTTAAATATTGTCCTGTAGAATATAAAGTAGGAGGTAAAATGTTGCCACAGAGACCGGTATTTCCGTTTGCCTCTTCCTGAAAAATACAATAAAAATATACCATCAACATTTTTAACAAGGAAAACAACTTGGGTTTACGCTGATCCATCCCAGCAGCTGGTCTTTGGCAAAACCTCTTGGTATTGATCTTTACCAGATTATATCAACATTTGATGAAACACAATTAAGAATGTAAATTGATGGATTTGATCAGGCTTCTCATCTACAATCTATAGACTAATTTTTCATCCCTTTAAGAATTTTTGGAGAAAAAGAAACGTAATAAATAAATCAAAGTCAAATTTGGAGTTCAAATCAGACATGGCTGGCAAATACAAGGGGTGAAAGCCGAAACTGGGCCGATACTTGGAAACACCGACACATTAATCAGAATTTTTAGGGAAATTCTTAGTCAAGAGGCCATATTCTCGAATCTTAAATTTAAAATGATTGTAATCTTTCAGTCATCTGATTGGTCAATCACTAAAACCAATTTCAAATTTCTATTTATCATCCAATCATTATTACTGTATTTCCTAAAATTTGGAATTTTCTTTTAGTTAAGTTTTGAAAAATACAAACCCTGATAATATTTAGAATTAGTATTAAAAAAATCTTAATTCTTATCATCTCATTCTCAATTCATCAGAAACCATAATTTAATCGGAGGAAACCTGAGTTTCAACTTCTAATTTTATGTCATTTTTTTTTTATAAGCCAGCAGATTTTCTGATAAGATGAAAGGAAAATGAGTTTTTGGGTTGTTTTTTAAAGTTTTGTTTCACTTCCTTCAGACAGAATTAATATATCTGATGTTACGTTTTAGCTTTGGCTATATATTTTTTTGGAGATATGCTTACATTATTGAAGTATTTTGTCAGAAAGAGAAAAACTCCAGGACAATCTGAGATTTTTATAGAATCAGTAGAAGATGTTCATCTATTTTTGAGAATCTGCAATGTTTCTAATTAAACTATCTCAACATACAATATCTAAGGGTGTATATTAAAACCAGAACTTCAATATAAAACAATTCTATTACTTGGTTAGTTATTAACCTATTTTGGAGAATCCACACTGTTTCAATAACTGTTTTTAAATATCAGTATGGGACCTATATAAATGATCATAACTAGGAATTACTCATGAGTATAATAATCATTAAGGGCAGTGGTTCTTAACTTTTTTTTAGCCTTCACACTCCTGGAGCAATCACCTGAAACTTTCACACCCCCAAAAATTGTTTCATCCATATTTCCAGCATGTGATGATGTGAGGTGCTCTCTCAACTCAAAATAAAATCTTCTCCTACACCAGTTGGCCACACCCCTGACACCCTAGTCCCACACCCCTGACACCCTAGTCCCACCCTGACACCCTAGTCCCACACCCCTGACACCCTAGTCCCACACCGCCAGGGGGTGAAAACACCCCAGATTGGGAACCGGGGATTTAGGGTTTCGAGAACATACAGGAATGGATAATTTGTTGAGTTTGTTAGAAGCAAATCTACAACTATTGCAACATTTCAGTACCGTATATGTCTAAAAAAAATCTTGTTGAATTAATAACATATTTTACAAAATTCACAATGTTTCAAAACTATTTCGATATTTTGGTAACTATGGATATAAAGACCACCATAACTTCTGAGTATATTATTTATCAAATTAAAAGCACAAATAACTTGAGTAGCAAAAAGGATTTATAATTCGTTCAGTTAGAACACGATAATTTCACAGCCAACTTGTCATTGAAGTAGCTAAATTTTACAACTCACTGACTGTCAATAGTTTATTTCAAATATTGAAACGATTTTATCTTCTTCGCTACAAAATAGATTTAAGCTTTAACATATATTTCTCTCAGATCATTGCGAAAATAAAATGGAGGTTTACATTCTACTATTCTGCTCCTGAATTTGTTTTTGAAATGAAATTGCAGTTTTATGTCTGGCTTTTCTCTACCTTATTGGATTAATGAAATGAAATTGAGTTTTACATCCTATTTATCTGCCTGTTAGGAATAATGATGGAACACAATACACAATACACTATGTAATCTCCATGAAGGATGCTGATACCAACCAAAAACAGATAAACAGGGATGATTAATTTATAAACCAAGCCTGTAGACTCTCTGATCCTAATAACTAACTTTGCGAACTCTCTAAAAGGTTTATTACATTGACAACAAACCCAGTAGTAAAATGGAGCAAATAAACGCTTGTACTCACCATGGCTCTGGCATAAATTGAGCTTTCATCGTAAACATAGAGGGCATCGTTACATAATCCCGTGCTAGTCCTATCAGGAATATCTAACTCAATAATCCGTAACATTAATCTCCAGTCCTTATTCTCCGCTTTAAACGTCATCTGACACTCGATGTCATTACCGTACACGGTGCTTACGTCACCACGGAAATTAGAATACACAGTAGCTCCACCTATATGTTTACTGTCACCGCAATCTAACCCTTCCATATAATCTGGAAATAGAAAATTGCATATTTTTAATTTTTAAACTTTCTGGGAACATAATTCTATGGCATAATACTCCTGAGTTTTATTGTACACAATGTTTCTACAATTTACATTGTCATCATCAGTTTATATGGTATACTACTCCTTGAGTTTTATTGTATACAATGTTTCTACAATTTACATTGTCATCATCAGTTTATATATTATACTACTCCTGGGTTTTATTGTATACAATGTTTCTACAATTTACATTGTCATCATCAGTTTATATGGTATACTACTCCTGAGTTTTATTGTATACAATGTTTCTACAATTTACATTGTCATGATCAGGCGAAATGATAAATGTTTGGTCATATGTATTTATATTATGTAGCCAAATATGGTAATGTTGCTTCATGTTTTTTAGGTGAGGGTTTGAGCAGCTAGAGCATAGTACAGAGCGTGTACAGATTTTTAATACTTGATGAAAAAAATGTCGGGTCATTCTTTACCAATAGAAATTTTGAGTGGAATGAAATTTTGTCATACTAAAAATAGTCATATCATGAGCAATAAGAAAAGTATAAAAGCAGGTTTAAGAAATGCACCAGTACAATAGCTGATCTATTTTTAGCTTAAAAGCCTCAGGGGAAAGCGAAAGTAGTGCCATATGTTTGTTGGTTTTAGTAAATGTCTGAAGATAAACATATTTCCTGTTTTAGTTGGGAGGTGAAGACAAGAAACGTAAATAAATAAACATAATACAGATTAAATACAGATCAGTTCTTTTTATCTTAAAAGGATCGTAATCAAAATGGTCACAGAAATATACACTCGCTGACTTCTTATTTTAACGAAGCTGAGAGTATACCGCGTGAAGAGCCCCCTTGAAAATATATAGCAAGTGAGATCAAACCTTTCAGCACGAACCTGATGTAAAGCTAATTTATATGTAAAAACTTGGAGACAACTGAACACCTATTTTTGGCCCTGTACAGAGCATGAGATAGCAGTGTTAACAAAGGTGCTAAAATAAAGTATCCAATGTGGAGATCTCTCATAAAAATTACAAACAAGTGAGATCATAATTTAGAGCAAGCACCTTATGTAAAGCTAGATAAAAACATAGTTAAGTCAGTGCTGTACACCAATCTTTACTCCTGTACAGAGATGACAAATCTTAGCTAGCAGGGGGCTGACAAAGAATAGAAAATGCAAATTAGTCTTCACTAAGCATCGTATTACACACACTAACTCGCTAAAATAGATGCTGAACAAATACATGTTGACCCCAAGGTCATTTGCATCTCATTATCCTTTTATTCCTCTGATTTGTCAACTCAAATATTTAACGTTACTTGTCAAAAATTGAGATGGCTCGGCTTGGGTTTCATTCAATTGTGACAAACCTTTATGTTTCACCTATTTTAAGAAATTTCTCATTTACACACAACTGATACCAGTTGTTGATCTTTAAGTCAGTTTTCAAAATTTCAAAAGAGATTTAGTTTGTCCAACTACATTTTCTGACATATTTTTCTCTATTGTCCTTGTAAGAGGTTTTTTGTCCAAATAAAACAGCAAACCACAAAAATTATACAATTTAAATTGGTACATTGTAACACTATGAAGTTATCCAACAGTAAATATACTCTAGTAAACATCGTAATGTACCGTTGACAAGTTGACCCTATTTCAAGGACCCTGGCTGAAAAGAACGACCCATTATGAGGGGCTTATTGTGTTGACTCACTCTCATAACAAGGGGTGACCCTAATTAAAAAGGTTTTAGGAGAAAAAGGATAAGTGACAGTCTATAATATCTTTATCATCAGTTTTTACCTGTCAAGCCTCTAATCATGTCCCTTGACAGCTTTGAGATCCTTTTTTTCATAAGAGGATAACCCCTACTTATAAATCCCTTGTCTGTAAAAACCATACATGACACACTTCACTGGTCAAAGACATAGGAAAACTGGGCTTAGAATTTTCATTGTGAATAGACGAAATTGCTAAATCAAATAATTAGATGACAAGGTACAGAAAAAGACATAAAACTATTTCATTTCATCAGCCCAATAAGATAAACAGTAGGACTCAGTATTCCTTTTCATTTCATTATTGCAATAAGGTATAAAACTGTAGGCTTCAGAACTCCTTTTCATTTCATTATTGCAATTAGGTATAAAACTGTAGGCTTCAGAACCCCTTTTTATCAGCCAAAAAATAACCAGAAGAGTCGGATCTAAAAGCCTCTTTCCTTTAGCCCAAAAATAGACAGAATAGTAGGATTTAAAGCTCCATTTAGTTTTCAGGTAGAGGGAAAGCATGTGAGAGATAAAACTCTGCTACAGTTTCAGTTGTTCATCCTAAAGATATTTTAATCAAATTATCCCACTAGATAGATAGCTGATAACTCAATAAATATTTATTGTTATACAAGGTAGAACAATGTTGTACAATTACAACAATAGGCCTGATATACTGTGATATATCTAAATTATTGGAAAGGGAGTAATAACACTGCTCTCGATTCATCCATTCTTAATAACATAGAAATATAGCAACATACTAAACCTTCAATCCAATGTGAACATCCATAAAATGAAAATGACAAAATCAGGTTGATTGAAATGCTACATGAATGAGGCCAATCCAGATTATGACTGACAAGAGGAAATACTCTTTCCCAAAGCACATGCCCCTATAGCAGCGAAAAGGACAGTAAGTCTATACCTAGTCTTAGAGCTGTACTAGACTCCGCTGTGGCCCAACTTGACAGCTTAGGTTTGATCCCAAAACAGGTAGGTTTTGAGGTGCTTAAGATCTTCATAGAAATGACATGGAAACCATGTCTAGCTTTTCCTGGTAGGGCCAATAGACTGAAACATCATGAGCAACAGACTTTGCATGTCAATCATATTTTATTTACTGTTGGGTAAGCTTATGCCAAGGTCCTGCTAAAATTTCCCTCATTCTTCACTTTATGGCATTGTTTCCTTGTCAATGACAGTGATAGAACCTGTTTCATTGCACACAATATCTGTATTGAATATAAATTGGGTTTGAAATTTAGGTCTGACAAATTGAGCTTAAAGCATAGGTACTTATGTAAACTGAAGAAATTAGACTTAAATTTTCAAAGGTAGGATTACTTTTACAATAGAATACATAACAATAACTATATTTTCTAAGACAATTACTACTACAATGTAGAACAATGTTTCACTTAGTGTAACAGAAAATTATTATCTGAATACACAGATAACATCATAAAACTTGTATTACAACAGAATTACGGCTGTGACAATGTCAAGTTTTTACGAGAATCCAAATCAAGAAATATTACTGATGAAAAACGAAATGGTTCGATAAAGAGAAAGATAGAATGAACTCTTCGTCTCCATGTTGACATCCTTGCTGAACGATTACGTTTTTTACACATTCAGTTTTTACAATTCGATTGCCTCTAATGTGTCTGTGTATTATTCGACAGTAAAAAAGTCGTAAAATTTCGTCGATCAAAGAATAACAATAAATGCTATTCATGAATTCATTCGACGCGTGCGATTTCGTAGCATTCTATCGTTTACAAGTTCGTTTCTGTGCGCGCTTCAATGAATTTCAGCTCATAAAAATCATCCAAGCGAAACTAATGGATTCTTTTTTTATGAGGAATAATATATGCGATAAACAGAAGAAAAATAGCTTACAGTTTTGTGTTCGTTTTCCATACGAATCGCTGAATAAAAGGGTAAAAATCCAAATTAACCACAGTAAAGTGAAAGACCAGTCATGGCTTATCGCCATGTTGGCTAAAAACTGCCGTCTGATAGAAAGTGTAGCGCCCTCTATAAACAAAGAGTGGCAGACGTGTACAGGTGCGTGTCGACTACACGACAGATCTACCAACCGACACGCGACAATTACAATATATTAATAACTCATCATTATTATTACAATTTTATTACCATTTCTCTTTATAACAATAATTTCCTGGGAGGGGAGGGATGCAATTTCTCTTGACATACAGAAATATTGATGTCCGCCCTTTCTGTTCGAGTTTTTTCTGCTAAATGTCCAAATCTAAAAAAAAGTCATTTTTTCGATGTTCAATTCGCCTTCACTATTTATGGGCCAATAAAAACTGTCAAATAATTTCCTGGGTGGGGAAAAAATTTCTTTTGACACCTATTAAGATTGATGTCCGCCTTTTCTGTCCGAGATTTTCTGTTGAATGACTGAATCTAAAAAGCCTATTTCTCTAAGTTAGATACGGCTTTGTCGTAGGCCTATAGAAATTGTCAATACATACGTTATTAGCAGTCTATTTCAAAGCGATGAAATTGGGTATTATTAGTTGTCAAATGGCATCAGGTGTCCCAGAAGAATAAGAATTCCAAAATGCAAATGTCCCCAGTAGAGGGTTTTGGGTGGACGGTCATACAGCCTGTCGTAAAATAATTAGGTTGGAAAAATCAAGATTGGTTACTTGTCAGACTATGAGTATAAAGTGTAACCTACAGAAAAATAACGAGAGTAGGACAAAACATCTAGATCATTTCAATCAGATTGCACAGAGACTACTCCAGCTTTTTCGAACTGTTAAGCCATATTATATAGTATACCGGAACTTGGTATTTTGTCAATACCTATAACGAATCTATAGCAAAAAAAAAAAAACCACACAAAACACCTCTCCCGTTAGCTGTAAAATAATATCGCTTGGATACACACACTTGAAACACTTAACAGTCTTGCACGAGACACTTTGAATTGGAGAAAATCAGATCCGAGAGTTTTCTAAAGAGCAGAAATTAATTGTGGTAAAAGCAGCATCATTCGAGTTACTTCCCTTATACCTCTTTTTTGTTTCATATATAGATAGAATAATATAATATACTCTCTGATATTACGGTTGCCCATACAAATTACAATCTCGTTGAAAACTTATATGGTGGGGACAGGTCATGAGAATATAGACTTATGTCGTTTGAAACAATGGATCTTGTGTGTCAATATATCTTGAAAGAACCAATTTTTCCCATAAAATTTTACGATTGCTTTTTGAATATACGTTTATAAGAGTGGGGGAAGAGAAACGCACATACCTGTCACTTTCAGGAAGAAATCTCGACAAGCATGGCCTAGGCCTAGTCATATCTCAAATCAACCATGAAGTATTCATATATAATATGCAAATGGTCCCGCAAACTTCGTCTCATCGAGGTTTCAATGAATGGAACAGAAGTCAGATTGAAGAAATACTACAGATCTTCACTCTCCAAAGTTGGTGTAAAAAGTGTGGTATCCAACACACACGGTAGCTAGGGTAAAGATGAAGACAGCTCACCCCAGACGACAAAGAGAAAGGTATATCCCAAGATAAAAATTGAAACAACCAAGGGGTGTTTACAGATGATTGGTTTGAGCCATGAACAATCATCAGACTGAACAGAAATCAAGGGAGATGAACACTATTCTCTCCCCTATTACTCGGCGTTATAAGATACTAATGGGTTCAGTTTGTTTGTTTTTTATTTATTTTTTTATAAAAATATGTCACTTTCAATTTGATTCTAGAAAATCACAACTGTATCAGTGATGATATTATAAATCTTATCAAAATTTGTAGGCCTAGGCTACAACGTATTTTATTATCATTCCATTTCGACAACCTTAATTATTTTACTCTCTTTAAACGATAAACATGTACCAGGCCTCTTTAAGCAAATGGGAGATAACTCTATTCTAAAATATGGTGGCGCTGTATTCAAGATGGAAGCCAAACACATGGAGCAGGTAAACATTGAACAGATTCTATCAAAATTTCACTGATTGTGGGACTTTTGTGGCGAAATGATCATACTGTACACCCAAATCATTAATCTTGATCTCCAGTCGGACATGACTGGTAGATACGATGCAGCCAAATCAACACGACAACTTCTAAAAATGTAGTACCCACTGGCACTACTGAAAGTGGTAACTAACTTAAGTTAAAAAGCAAAATCAACGAAAACTGTTTTAAATTGTAATCAGGAATGACTGGTAAACGCAGCCAAATTAACACTGACAGTTAAGCTCAGTAGGAAATGTTTGACAATCAAATCAACAGTCTAGAACTCAAGTCAGACACAACTGGCAATTAAAAATAACGGCACTGTTTTGTATTTTTAGATCGTAGAACAAGATTTACCAAAGGTAAAATCCACATTGAAAGATATTAAGGACAACCTGACTGGCACCATTCCACTAGTATCAGCTTTAATTGATAAAGTTCAAAATGGAAACTGTCCCACAGCAAAGGTAACACTTGTAGTGAAAATAATGAACCCCAAGTACTAACAATCTGTACAGCAAAACAAAAGACTAACTCCAAAATAACAGTTTGATATCAGCAAATAGCTCTAATGAAGTGCTGGAAATAGTAGCCTACATAGTAATATTTATAAACTTGATTCCAATAAGGTATAAAACTCTTTTCCATTTAATTAGCCTTAGAAGATACAGATCAGTTGGATATAAAGCTCTATTTCATCTTAACACAATATTTCTTGTATTTTCCAGGGAGTGAGTTTTCTAGAGTTGAAATTTGAGATGTTATTGAACTACCTGATTAATCTAGTCTATGTAATGCTTCGTAAAACCAGTGGTTTAACAATTCTGGACGACCCAGCTATTGAAAGACTGGTGGAAATAAGAACGGTTAGTTTATGTTTGCTGTAGCTTAGAATTGGGATGTCATGAGCAGATTTATACACTTGCCAAAGAGAAACCATGAAGCAAAACATGTAGATCTTTTTTTCAAGATTCTGATAGTCATTCTATAGTCAGTACAGACATAAAATAGAAAATGGTCAATCCAATTATAAGAAGATTGCATGGCATGAAACTCTGAGTTACAACATGTTACAACTTGTGTAATAACACTTCTAGTTGCATAATTGATATATATTCTGTATTTTCTCTTACTAGGTATTAGAAAGAATGAGGCCGATAGATCAGACATTAAAATATCAGATTGATAAACTGATAAAAACAGCTCAAACTGGCAAACAAGGTAAATTATAACAATTTCCGTCACTGAAAGGGACATTGTCATCTAAATATTTCCTTCATGGCTGAATTCTTCTAACCTGGATACCTTGAACTATTTGCTTACATTTTTTTTTCAATCAAATATGATAAAAATAAAGTTAAATGAAGTAGAAACTAAAAGTGTCTCTAATTCACATACAATTTTCTTGAATCCTTGGAGTTGCTTGATAGCCTGGAGAAAGATCTTGGATCCTTATAATTGTTTCTTATTAATTTTCATGGTTATTTCAGATTCAAATGATCCTCTACGTTTTAAAGCCAAACCTGGTAATTTTGCTACAGAGGTAAGAACATTCTTTATAAGGTTTAAACAATATTTAGGGTAAAGATGACACAGCAGGTGCTTGATATATACACTCCAAACTATATTTAAGGTTTACTATTGATGATTCAGACAATGTAAATTGTTGAAACATTGTGTTCAGTAATATAGAATTGTAATTTTTCTGACAGGATGATGAAGGAGAAGATGAGGATGGAGAAGTGAAGAAATACGTGGCACCTAAAGTAGCTCCAGTTGCTTACAGTAAGTTCCCTAAAATAACAAATATACTAAATTAATTCTAATTATCCATGTAGACTCTCTGAAATTGATGCAAAGTTGATCAAACTTAATACCAAATAAACATTATTAGCTATGTAGGCTCTTTGAAAGAATGTGTTGAGTTGATAAACCCAAAATTCATTTCATTAAATGTAAAATTTCATTCACAAGTACATTGTAATTTTTCAATTTTTTACAATGTAAATATCTTATTTTATTTCATTGGTTTGTAAAATTTCAATTTTAATAGAAGGTGATCTGACAGCAGCTGAACAAGAAGATTTAATAAAACAACGTGCGGTGAAACGAGTGTTGAGTAGTCGAATGTTGAAAGAATTACGACACCAATATGATGATGCTCCTGAAGAAATCAGAGTAAGTCAGCCTTTATCAATTGATATTTTACTACAAACATAGTTGCAAAGAGAATACCATATTTACATTTATTAGCTATGTAAACGTTCTGAAAGGGGTACTGAGTTGACAAACCTACTTACAGAGTGGCATCAAGTGTACGAAAAGAAAACAGTGATAGTTATAGAGTATTTCCTAGAAGGGAAAAGGGAGGTAAGAACCCTTACAATCTTAAAATATTTTATTTTCTGTTAACCAGTTTACCAAAAAATTTAAATCCTTTTTTACAGGAAGCCTATGATGTTCATAGATTACGAGAAAATAAAAAAGAACGAGAAAAAACAGAGTAAGTAATCAAAAAGGGTTGTTAATGGCAACTTCTAGATACTGGAGTTCTATTCAAACATAAGTGGCTACACAGTTAAAACATCAGAACTGGAGGTTAGTCCAGGAATTTCAATGTGCATTTTTGATTTTTCACAAAAAGTCCATCTTTATTTTTCCTGAAACCCAAGTTTACAATACTATATAATCTCTACAATAATTGTATTTTTTTTGTAGATATGAAGAAGAAAGATTTTTGCGTTTACCCAGTAAAAAGAGACAAAAGGTACAATTTCTAATTTCTTTTACTTTTCAGTGGATAGTCTCTACTTGTGACCTGGGCCAGTGCTTCTATAGTAGAGTATCTCCTATAAAACCTATTACTTGTGTCCTAGGCCACTGCTTCTATAGTAGAGTATCTCTTATAAAACCTATTACTTGTGTCCTGGGCCAGTGCTTCTATAGTAGAGTATCTCTTATAAAACCTATTACTTGTGACCTAGGCCAGTGCTTCTATAGTAGAGTATCTCTTATAAAACCTATTACTTGTGACCTGGGCCAGTGCTTCTATAGTAGAGCATCTCTTATAAAACCTATTACTTGTGACCTAGGCCAGTGCTTCTATAGTAGAGTATCTCTTATAAAACCTATTACTTGTGTCCTGGGCCAGTGCTTCTATAGTAGAGTATCTCTTATAAAACCTATTACTTGTGACCTAGGCCAGTGCTTCTATAGTAGAGTATCTCTTATAAAACCTATTACTTGTGACCTAGGCCAGTGCTTCTATAGTAGAGTATCTCTTATAAAACCTATTACTTGTGTCCTGGGCCAGTGCTTCTATAGTAGAGTATCTCTTATAAAACCTATTACTTGTGACCTAGGCCAGTGCTTCTATAGTAGAGAATCTCTTATAAAACCTTATGCTGGTTAATAAGAGTCTTGAGGTCAATCCAAAAAATAAACTTTTCATCCAATCATGAATGGCCAGTGAAATAGTCAACAAAATATCTTAAATTTAGATAAGTATGATAATCAGATTGATATTTGGTCAGAAATATTATATTGTATACTTACAGGGTGCTAATAATGAACTAGCTACTCTGACATCCCTGAATAAAATAACTCAGTTTGGTGACATGTCGGCTCTTTCTGCTGATGATGGTATCTTTAAAAGGGTAAGTTTCTCCGACTAATCTGTTGTTGCTGTAATTCCTTCAGCCCTGGCTCGAAGCCGTCACTGTCCCAAATATCATTTTGTTGGATTGAAGCAAATAGAATCTAAAATAAGAATGGTATATAGAAGATATGAGTGTTCCTGATACACATACAAAAGATAGAAAACAGTCCCTAAGTCCCTTGATTATTTTGTCTTGATTTCTAAAGTCAGCGTTATATTCACCCTTAACTATGAAACATGAAAATAATAAAATGTCTATCTGTTTATAGCGAGGTGCCAAGAAGATGAAAATGACACCTGGAATGAAAAAGGTTTGTATTTATTTGTATATCGAGTACATATGTCAAAGCATTTCCAAATTAGTGCTGATTTGATCAAAAAAATTATGGTGTTCTTAGTTTATTGCCATGCTGTTGTCTTGGAAGCAGAATGATGGTTTATATGTCCCAGAAACAATTCCTAACGTAACTCAGTAAAAGACCAATCTCTTATTACTGACTAATTTATCTATTTTTCAGAAATCTAAAGGAAAAAAGACACCAAAAGGATCAAAATCCAAGTTCAAAAAAAGAAAATAATTTCACTAGTTTATCTGTAAATATTTGTAATAAAATATTAAAAAACTATTGTGTTTCTTACTCCAAGTCCAACGTCATTATCTCCTCAACATGTCTGGAAATATTACACGATTTTTCTACTGTGTTTCACTGTGGTCAGTTTATTTTCTATCAGATAATAAATATTCATAATATGATGTTTGTCATTTACAATCCACATGCCTCTATAACACAGTACAAGGGAAATCCTGTAAATAATTATATACAAGTATTATTTAGTGGAGTAGAGCCTTACCTGTGTGAACTGACACAATTTTTGCCCCTTATAAAAGTACAATTTTTCAGTTTTAATGTTTATCAAAATTTAGACTGTCAGTACTATTGTGAAGTTGATATTTCAATACATATAACATTAATGGATAAAATATGATTTACCAACAATATAAGGAAAGGACAGACTGAGGCATCTAGGCTACAAACAAAAATACTCAACAATATAACTACTCTCTCACAACATTGAGTTCAGATGATTTTTTTCTGTTACTTCACAAAGAGTGTAAATAGTCTTCCAACTGCATGCCATTTGCCATCTACTTGTAAACAACAGTATAATTTCATTCTACTATTCTACCCCCAAAGTAGTAGGGGTTTAAATTTTAGTTTATTAATGAGATGTTCCTCTCTGCTTTGATTATCCTTCACAATTTATCAAGGGTTTCACCCTTCCATTATTCATTATTCAATTATGTTATTTCATATTCACATTGTGTAGTCCCCTAGTGCCAAATAAAGTTTATATATTAGTGTTTTGTTATAAATTGTAAACAACAGCACTCAAATGTAATTGCTACGTTTAGTACAAAAAGTTCAGATTCTGAAATGTCTTATAACAGTACAGTATATAACTTAGCCAGACAGCATATTTAAATCATTAGTACAAAGAGTTCACTGCTTCAAAGTACTAAACATTAATGTTATGTAAACGTCCAGTGCAAAAAGTTCAGCGTTACTTACCGATCAATAGGTGAATAAACTGGAACAGTCGAGAAATGACGAGTTCCTTCCCTTAGCTGGAAAACACCCTGTGACGTCATCGGAATTCCCTTCTTCAACCAATCAGATTGTTTGTTTTTAAATAGACGACGACCTTCCTGCGCTAACGAGTACTTTATAGTATTGTTGAGTCGACAAATCTTGAATGGTCGCCAACTACATTCTTCCAGATATTTCTCAAATATTCACGACTTTTGCTTTCTCACTATATAAACCCGACAAAATTCCAACCTCGCCAATTCATAGAAAACTACTACGAAGTAAATTTCGAAGAAAAGCAAGCAGTGAGAAGCTTTTAACGCTAAATTTATAGCAGACGAATTTTTACCTATAGACTATAGAAGCAGACGAATAGAATTTTGTATAAAAATATTGAAGAAAGAAGAAAAGAAAAAATGGTTGGAAAAGCGATTGGAATTGATTTAGGAACAACTTATTCCTGTGTCGGAGTGTTTCAACATGGAAAAGTCGAGATTATCGCCAACGATCAAGGCAACAGAACGACACCAAGTTACGTTGCGTTTACAGACTCTGAACGTTTGATCGGAGACGCAGCTAAAAATCAAGTTGCCTTGAATCCACACAATACAATTTTTGATGCGAAACGTTTGATCGGAAGGAAGTTTACAGATGATACGGTGCAGAAGGACATGAAACATTGGCCGTTTACGGTCATCAACGATGGCGAAAAACCAAAGTTCCAGGTCGAGTACAAAAATGAGAAGAAAGTGTTTCCTCCAGAGGAAATCAGCTCCATGGTTTTGACAAAAATGAAGGAAACAGCCGAAGCTTACCTTGGCGAGAAAATCACTAACGCAGTTATTACCGTTCCGGCCTACTTCAACGATTCACAAAGATTAGCGACCAAAGATGCTGGTACGATCGCCGGATTAAATGTGTTGCGGATCATCAACGAACCGACAGCCGCAGCCCTGGCTTATGGTTTGGACAAGAATCTCTCTGGTGAGAAAAACGTTTTGATTTTTGATTTGGGAGGCGGAACATTTGATGTCTCTATCCTGGCGATTGACGAAGGGTCCCTGTTTGAAGTAAAATCAACGGCTGGTGACACCCATCTCGGAGGAGAAGATTTCGACCAAAGAATGGTGGAACATTTTCTTCAAGAATTCAAGAGAAAGTACAAGAAAGATATGTCCGGAAATCCAAGAGCCATCAGAAGATTGAGAACGAGCTGCGAACGAGCAAAACGAACTCTGTCCAGCAGTGCCGAGGCCAGTATCGAGATCGATTCCTTATTCGAGGGAATTGACTTCTACACCAAAATCTCCCGAGCCAGATTCGAAGACCTCTGTTCAGATTTGTTCAGAAGTACGATGGATCCTGTCGAAAGAGCGCTGAAGGATGCCAAGCTGGACAAGAAACAGATCCACGAAGTTGTCCTGGTCGGAGGATCCACCAGAATCCCAAAGATCCAGAAACTTCTTCAAGATTTCATGAATGGTCGAGAGCTCAACAAATCCATCAACCCAGACGAAGCCGTCGCCTACGGAGCAGCCGTTCAAGCTGCCATTTTGAGCGGAGACAAGAGCGAGGCCATCAAAGATGTTCTGTTGGTGGATGTTGCTCCATTGTCTCTTGGTATTGAAACAGCAGGCGGGGTGATGACCAAATTGATCGAGAGGAACACAAGGATTCCGACCAAGGCTTCCAACATATTCACGACTTACTCCGACAACCAGCCAGGCGTCGGAATCCAGGTGTACGAAGGAGAACGTGCTATGACCAAAGACAACAATTTGATGGGCAGATTTGAATTATCTGGAATTCCACCAGCACCCAGAGGCGTTCCTCAAATCGAGGTCACTTTCAATATCGACGCTAATGGTATTCTGAATGTGTCAGCCGAAGACAAGAGTACCGGAAAATCTAATCAGATCACCATAACGAACCATAGAGGGCGTTTAAGTCAAGCTGAAATAGATCGTCTGGTGAAAGAAGCAGAACAATATAAAGACGAAGACAACAAACAGCGGGAAAAGATGACGGCCAGAAACCAACTTGAAGCTTACGTGTACAGCGTGAAACAGACCGTCGGGGACGCAGGTGATAAACTAAATTCTCAAGATAAAGAAACGGCCTCTAAAGCTTGTGAAGAGACTCTCCAATGGTTGGAAGGTAATGCCTTAGCCGATAAGGACGAGTATGATTACAAGATGCAAGAACTACAGAAGGTGTGTTCACCCATAATGACCAAAATTCACCAAACCGGAAGTGGTGGTGGACAGCAACAACAATCAGCAGGAGGACATCCGGGGAGTAAATCTGGAGGACCAACTGTAGAGGAAGTTGATTAGATCAATAGATCTGAATTGAACTGTGATAGATGTCTGGAAATCATCTGGGATTATGCCTAGGGACATTTAATTAAAGCATTCAGACGTAGTCCCATATTACCCGGAACTGTAGATCTGTTACAGCCCTCAGATCCATTGAATCGAATCATACATATCAATAATTTGGAAAGTTAACATGGACTGTCCGAAATATACCCAGTCATTAAAGGGTTTAGATCAAATTCAACAAGATAAATAGAACTTGTGAAAAGACTGTGATAGATTGGAGATACTATCAAATAGTATAACATTGTGCCAAAATTCAATGATTAAAGTGAACTTGAAATATTGAGTGATAAATTTATGTAAGATCTGTTGAACTCTTTTTACAATTCACATTTGTAAATAATTCACTTTCAATTTTGTAAATATTTCATAAAGACTTTGTAAATATTGGGATACTGAGACCTGTAAGAATATTTGAGAAATGTTTGACAAATTACCAGTGTTTCTTGGTATTACTTGAAATTGTTTTCATTTGTACAATATTGTTGATTTGTTACAAAATAAAAAGTAAAAATAAAATTTGTAGTTGTTGTTTGCCCTATAACTGCCTCAATCTCAGAGAGAAAAGTGACCTTATGATATACTTACCTAATTGCAAACCATAAGTTAAGGACAAGCCGGTAATATTTATGATGTACAATATAAGAGTCCAAAAGCTGACCTTGGTTAAATAAGAGACATGTATATATAGAGATTATAATCTCAGTAATTATTTGTGTTCTGATAACAAATAAGCTATGTATTATTGAGTTATCTCCCATATTATCAATACTCCTCTAGCCATGGAACTTTTAAAACATTCAAATAAAATAAATATAATTAATTCAGAATATAAATATATTTAACAATATAAATAACAAAATATCACAATGTATGTTTTATATATTTTAAAGATACACACTCATCTAAATACTCAGTTTACCAGCTGATAGAGCTCAAGTTAACTATCTGTATCACTTATCATAATTCAATACAAATGGATGTAGTAAGAAATTTGATTAAGTCGCAGATACACAAGGCATGCATTTGATTTCATTCCCAAGAGCATGTCTTAAGAGGCACTGGAATCAAGTTCTACCAGCTGGTAAATTAAATAATAAGACTACTTCATATAAATTTTCAGACATTTTAAATAAATAGAAGAGCACAAAGACAGCTGTATTGACACAATAGGCCAAGATATTATTGATAATAGTATTAACAACTTTGCTAATAGCCTGGTCTCAGTATAACCTCAAGTGTTCAAGATAAGATTAACATCTGTGTCATTCTGCCCCCTATTTGTAATCCAGTTCTGGTTAGCTGGGGTCACCACTGGTACAAGATAAGCATCACATCTGTGTAATAACAACGTTAGGTAGACCATAACAAACCAGATTAAACCATGATGATTTTATCTGACTTTCAGACTCTGGTGGAACTTCTGGCACTTTCTCACTTTCTAAACCCACATCTGGGGTACCAGTTGTTCCTTTCGGATGTTTATCATCATGCTTGTCTGCATCTTTCCCTTTTCCAGCTGGAGAACTGGCTGCTTCTAGTTCTTTCGCTTCTTCTTCTGCTCGAGTCTCGTTGGCTCGTTTCTGTGGTGACATCATCAATCGTACCGACTGTCCTGTTGTTTTACCTTTCTCCAATAAATCTAAAATAATACAAAATAGTTATCATCTATGTCAACTCTTTAAAATGGAGTTATTAAAAAAGGTATTAAGTGGACTCTCAGAAAGGATGTCAAATAAACTATATTATATAAGTGGAATGTTTGAAAGGGATGTCAGGTTGACAATTCTAAATACCAAATCAACACTAAAGTTGAAACAAAAATTACACTATATATATATATATATATATATAGTGAACTCTCAAACATGTTGAAAACAGGAATCAAGTTGAAAAGAGATGAAGACCCTAATCTTACCTTTAAAAGCAAGGGTTAGTTTATGTGAGTTTTCAGCGAGCGTACAAGGCCACTGATTGGCTAACAGACACCTGATACCAGAAAGACTTGACAACATGGCCGACTCGACAGGTTTCTCTAGAGACAGATCATTGTGGCTGAAACAAGAAATAATTCAATTATAAATAAAATGGAAAAATTAAGAGAGATGGGATGAAATAAATCTTTAACTCACACTTTATGGGTGAAAATGGACTACACCAGTCAGTGTGTAATAAGGGAATTTTTCCAGACAGAGGCATTGACTTACTCATTTTCAATTTCAACTATCAACTATAGAGCCTTTAGGGGAGGTCAAGCATAGATTTTTTGTACTCATCCAGGGACAATTTCAACCATATCCTTAATCATGTATTAGGATGTGGCTGACAAGAAGATCTCACCTACCTTTTTAGAATATCAATCTTAGATTGCCGTAAGAAACTTTTATTAGTCTGAGTCATATCCAAACAAAATAACATCACACAATCTACAATAGATACAAATACAATCTACAATCAATACAAACACAATCTACAATAAATACAAACACAGTCTACAATAAATACAAATACAATCTACAGAAACACAATCTACAATAAATACAAACACAATCTACAATAAATACAAACACAGTCTACTATAAATACAAACACGATCTACAATAAATACAAACACAATCTACAATAAATACAAATACAATCTACAATAAATACATACACAATCTACAATAAATACAAATACAATCTACAATAAATACAAACACAATCTACAATAAATACAAATACAATCTACAATAACTACAAACACAATCTACAATAAATACAAATACAATCTACAACAAATACAAACACAATCTACAATAAATACAAATACAATCTACAATAAATACAAATACAATCTACAATAAATACAAACACAATCTACAATAAATACAAACACGATCTACAATAAATACAAACACAAGAACTGATGTTTAAGTAACTTCACGTGGGAAAGAATTGTTGTAACTAATGTTTCAGTACATTCAGTGAGTTCACATGGTAAATTGGTCACCTAAGAGTGCACAAAGGCAGAAATATTATAAGAACATTATAGACTAACCTGGTATATTTAAAGCTGCTAGTTTAGACGGAGGTATATAGGATAATAATCTCTCCATTCCATAAAATATAAACGAACTACTTTCTTTTAAATAAACCTCCCATTCTCCAACACTATAAATAAACCAAATAGAATGGAGTTTTACATCCTACTGTATGTATCTAATGAAATGAAATAGAGTTTTACATCCTACTGTATGTATCTAATGAAATGAAATAGAGTTTTATATCCTACTGTATGTATCTAATGAAATGAAATAGAGTTTTACATCCTACTGTATGTATCTAATGAAATGAAATAGAGTTTTACATCCTACTGTATGTATCTAATGAAATGAAATAGAGTTTTACATCCTACTGTATGTATCTAATGAAATGAAATAGAGTTTTACATCCTACTGTATGTATCTAATGAAATGAAATAGAGTTTTATATCCTACTGTATGTATCTAATGAAATGAAATAGAGTTTTACATCTTACTGTATGTATCTAATGAAATAAAACAAGAGCTTACAGTGTGCAATGAGGGAAATTTTAAAAGGACAGTGACACTGATAAAAAATTACAATAGAAAGCCTGTTACCTAGGAGAATGGTCATCTCCTGTCAATCCTAACCAGCGTGGTGTAAACTGTTGTTCATATTCCGTTAGTAGATGATTGAACAACGTTACTGGTTTATTTTCTTCTGTCTCCGCACAGTCGTCATAGCAATCTACCATATCTTATTATAGTTAAGGTCAAACAATGCTTACGGTCAAAAAGACAGCTCATACATGCACCACCCAGAACCCTCATGTTAACTAAGGCCTTGTCAATATGATAAAGGATACATCTAAAGTTCATGGTGTCGACTGGGAACTGCCAGGGTTGTATTGGGCGGTCTAACGGTACCAGTTTAGCTTGTTTCTGTTTGGCCTCTCGTGCTCCAGGAATACGTGACATTGGCTGTCCAGCATCTTTAGCTTTCTTCTTATGTTTATCTGTATTGGGATCCTCTCCTACAAATAGAAACCATATTAAAACAGTGTTAATAAAACATGTCTTTCTACAAAGTAACTTAGACACGTGGACTCTCTTAAAGAGAAGCCAAGTAACAAGCTTATTTGGAGAGTTACCATGTGTTCCGGCAGAGTAAGTAGGTTCTTTTTATACAATGTTCAATTCAAGTTATCAACAACTATTGGCCCATCTGAAGACTCTATTAATTTTAGGGACTATTTGGGCAGAAATATCACTAGGAATAAAATTTTGAAAAGGGTATACCTGCAAGAGCCTCTTGATGGAATCTATGTGAAAACATTTGTAGAGAGAAATCTCTGGAGAGGGAAGACACAGACTCAGATTGTAAACACTCTAAAGCTTCTAGTGGCATCTCTAATAACACAGGATCAGCTAGTAGTATTATACATTCTGGCGACACAACATGATCTTTTGGTTCTTTCGCCAGATTAGCCATACTACCTGTTGGTGAGGAGGTCGACCTGAAAATTAATAAACGCAAATTGGCACAAGAATGTGATATATTCAACTTTTCCCCACCTTATGAGATTAACAACACCATTCAGTGTGCAATGAAAATTGCCTAAACTCTTTTTTCCATTTTCCAGCTATCAAGGAATATTAAACGTACACTGTCTTATGTCTCTGTGCGATCTATACACTAGTAATACACCTAAAAAACCCATGGAAATTGCCCCTTTGTAATAGAACACAATAACCAATGATACTAACCTTAAAGCATTATGTAAAGGATTGATAACTGGTTTGAGATATGTTTCCATGGCAATAACAAGTTGTTGAAACTCTTCAGCCAGTCTCTGTTCTTCAAGTTGATCTTCGGCTGTCTGTACCTACATTTTAACAGAAAAAAACTTTTAACTACAGGCATAGTCTGATTAACTTCTTTCTCAAGAGGTCAGTTTAAGATCATGTTAAATACAACCTTCACTCACCTTCAAAAAGAGGGAATCATGGGACTGGCAGAATGTTCCTTTTGTACAATTTGTCAAACGACATTCCCTTCCAATGCCTGCTGATCGCAGCACTAAAATTTGCTGCCATATCTCTAAACACAAAAGGTCTTGAGTAGGAACATAAGTTTGCCCTTGTGTACAATTAGTTATTTAACATTGTGCACTTTTAACACCTGCCCCTCCCTGCTTTAATTTAAATTTTGAAATAAGAAAATCAAACAATTTCCTTCAAAACAAACCTTAGCTTCTTGTTTAATACTGTTATCAATATTTTTTAACATTTTATTTCGTAAGGCTGCCTGTGTTCTCTGATATTCCTGTTTGAGTTGTAATTGTTGAACACTCTGTTTATGAAAACGGAATCTTTCTACTAATTCTTCTAGTATCTTCGGACTCGTTTCAACACCAAATATTTTAGCTCGACTTGGAACTGAGAAATAGAAAAATATGAAATAAAAATAATAGACTTCTTACTTATCTACACTGGATTGACTACTACACCCATACTATACTGTCAATGTTTAATCCTTCAGGGTGGGGTAGAGGTGATGGTAGGGTAGGGTAGGGTAGGGGTATTGTTAACTAACCTGAAGAAGAATGATGTTTGCCGCCCTTTCCTCCTGCCCCTGTAGAACTGTGTTTTGGTTTATCTAATATAGCACCATATAGAAATGACCTGAAATGAAATATATAAATTATCTCCCTCTAACTAATTAAGCAGTTTCTACACATTTGAAAGTCAGACGATGGAAGTTTGGTTACTTTCTTTCACAACCAATGGATGAGGTTCTGACACAAAACTTCTAAGCCCGGACGAAATATCTTCCATCAAACACTACCTGTTAATGTTCACATACCCATATCCCATCAACTAGACAATTAAGTTTGTTTTCTCCATAATTTATTCACAGTTTTACTCACCTATCAGGAGAATGTTGTAAAACAATGAAATTAAAATTAGGAGGAAATTCTTTCAACAATTCTAAATGATTACTGACAACATCCAGTCTTTTCCATGCCTACAATTTAATAACAACATATTTTTATTTCAATACACGCATTTGTGACCTTGGCCAGTGCTTCTTTAGGAGAGTCTATCTTCTATAACACACACAAGAATTTGTTTACATTAACATACCTTGATACTGATGATTTGGATGGGCATGAGATCTATATGAAAGGAATTGTAAGATTTTTTTACAAACTGAAAGCTGAGGGGACAAGACTAAGCAGACGGCTGAAAGCTTTGATTCATTTTTCTAAGGTGAAATATAAGTTAGTTAATATATTGATGGGCCATCAGGTGAATGCCAGGTCATATGTACTTATGATCCAATCAAAAACACCAAGTAGTCTTTACCTGCCAGTCTTTTTCTAATGCTGAATTAACAGAAGACATAATAGTACTGGATGATAGATTAGTCTGGATATCAGAGTCTAGGATATTGTTTCGTTGATGTAATAATGCTGATAGTTTAGATGTAACAGGATCAAGTTGAGCTCGTTGTAATAATGAACCAAGATTTACTGATGTTTCACAACTCTACAGAAAGTAAAAATAAATATTTGAGCCAGTTTTATAGGCCAATATCTCTCTAAGTGGACAATGTTTATAAAATAATAAATGAGGTGGAACGGAATGATTAAGTCATGTGTCAGTCACCAACATAAACATATAGATCTTCTAGAATATTTCCACCAAGACTTAAAGGTTTAAGTGATAATGAAAGATGTTTTACGTTGTAGATTTCAGTTTCAGATTGAAATAATGAAGATGAGCAACACCAAGCAGTGTACAATGAGGGAAATTTTGTCCGGACAGCGGCATTAGCATACTCTTTTTCAATTTCTCACTGTCAAGATATCGTTCAATGAATTATGATATAAACTAAACTAAAAGACATACCTGATGTAAAGCTAGAAACTGGCTAGCTGCCATTGGATCAAACTGTCCCATTAATTCCACCATTTCTAGAGAAGCACTGCTAGCTAGTTTCTGTAATAAAATTATAAACTTTTATAAGTCTATATAAAGCCTATTGCAAACAAAAATCTTTAAATGTTAGCAGGTTGTTGGTTAAAAGAGGCTTTCCCACTGTAACAAACGTTAAATTGTTCACCCAACAACAGGGAACGTGAGCTGGGTTTAGACCGTCGTGAGACAGGTTAGTTTTACCCTACTGGTAGGGAACTCTTTACGAACAAAAATTCCAACCATTAACCAGTCAGGTAAAGATGGTATTTTATAGAAAACATTTACTTTAGCTTTGTTATAACTACTAAAATAACCCTGTTTATTCACTATACATGTTTAAATACTGTAACTGAAGCCTGTGAGAACAACCAGCACCAAATGCTGATACAGAACATATTACAAATCAAAAACTATATAAAACTTACAAATAAGTGATGATTTAAAGAAAGATTGAGAGCTTGTAGTAAACATTCACAAGCTTGTAAGAGATAACTTCTACTACTTTCATATAGTTTCTGAAATTAAAC
This sequence comes from Lottia gigantea, assembly GCF_000327385.1. Taxonomy (NCBI): domain Eukaryota; kingdom Metazoa; phylum Mollusca; class Gastropoda; family Lottiidae; genus Lottia; species Lottia gigantea. The sequence goes on along the minus strand of NW_008707002.1, from coordinate 629,773 downwards.
AAAATAACACAATACTGTACTGGATAAGTCATTTTTTCTTATTATTCCAGTTGACCCAGCTGTAAATTGGTGAAAGATTAAAACCAAAAAGACTGGACAAGGACTAGCTGGTAGACAGGATTCTTTCTAAACACAAAACACTTGTTAATTTTCTTTCTCTTTCTTACAACAGCTCTATTCAGTATTTTACCTGTTTTTGTTTAATCTGATAAGAATATTTAATGGTTTGTTTTGTTTCTTCTATTAATTTCTCAGATTCTACATCTTGATTTTCACCCAACTCACTCGAACCTTTCAACATCTCCTGTAAATCAAAACAAGATCATTATTGTAACAATAACAAGTATAAGTATCATATTATATTCTAATGATAAGAGAGGCACTGGCAGTAAATATGAAAGATATTAACGTACCATATGTTTATTAAGCCACTGTGATGGAGGATTAGGGTGAAGTGACTGTCCTAACAGATGTAAACATTTACCAATTGATAACAAACTCTGAAAAATAACGATATAAAATAAATAATATAGCTTTAAAAAAATCATCACGAAGAACATTTGACTAACATATACCTATCTCAATCATAATATAAAAGCCAAAGTTTACAAACTGCTCTCCATATTTCCAAAAGTCTTGTTAAAAAAAACCCAGAAAATTTTGACTTTCAATCAACTCTATGTTCAGTTATCCATTTAAGTTTTATAAAACAGTCTTGTCCAGCCTTCTATCACCTATGAACATGACAAGACTCTGCTAGAAAACAGTTGAATAGTTGGAAAATTTTTGCAGACTGGATACAACCAAATCAACTGATGGTATCTAGCAAATGCAGGTACAATATATAGACACAGCTTTATGGAACAACAATTACTAGTGAAAGTAAGATAGTAAAGTACCAGAATAATAATATTTATAAAAGACGAACCTGTGTTCGAAGAGGAATAATATTTCCTGCTAAACTATGACTGTTTATTAATAATAACATTGCTTCTTCACCAACTGATCTATAAAATAAAATATAGAATTCATTACCGTGAGCATAGATAGATTAAAATAATAAATAAGAGATGGTAATATAACCTTATTCTACATCTAAATATTTATTCAGCAAATCTCCCTTGTTTCATGTAATGTCCAGAATATTACCTCATATCTATATCAACAATTATTGTGGTTAGAAATAATAGTATAAAATATAAAAATACCGTTACTTACTGTTTAATTTCTACCCAATCTTTTTCCATGTGAGTATATTTTGGAGTTTCTCGTATATAATCTTCTACTAACTATGATGGTAAAAATACATTATGTAATTACATACAAAATGTAATTAATAAATAATTAACTGTGGTCCCTGTCCCAATCACAGCTCATTTGTAAGAAACATTTGTCAAGGGCAATAACTCAATAAACATGCTTTAAATTTTTAATTAATCAGCAATATCATTGATATAGATATAGTTGTTTCTATTCTGAAAAAAAAAGTAAAAAGAAATTCTGTAAGTAAAGTTAACTTACCAATAAAACAGATCCCTTTCTCTCGTCGTTAAGTTGTTGAACTCTGACCTCCTGAGATTGTAGTTTTAGTATATCTATTAATAATTCACCACATTTTATCTGTATCTCAACTAATTCTCTTTGTAATGGTGAATTCATACTACGTGACTGAGAAAATTAATTATAAGTTTCTATTAGAAAATACAGAATTAAACTGAGATTTCAACAGATTTTTATATTTCAGCAATCTTGGACCAATTTAACAAAATTATTATTCTTATATCTTACTTTATGAACCAATCAGATTGCTATGATTATTACAATTTGAATATTTATTTAATTGAATTTTATGAAAATCTAAGGAAATTTTCTTATCATATTTAAATATAAAACCTCATTTCTAGTTGGTAACCAAGGAAACAGAATTAAACAGAAAAGTAATTTACATCTTGAAGTGTTGCGAGTGATAACGAATCAGCAAACAGATCTTCTGTGATGGCCACGCCTTCTTTTAACACGGCTAGAGACTGAAATAATAATATTGATAATTCAAAACAGAATTAAGTGGTTTCTTTCAGGGTTTCAGTCTCTTACTACCATATTTTTGCCAAAAATAAGTACCTCTTATATCAAATTGTATTTCATGGCAAAAAATAGGCAGAAAACTTAAAAATTATGTCACATTTCATCAAAACTGAAGCCTTTGATACTTTACAAACAAATTCAGACATATTGTCGCTGAGATAAGGGCAATAACTCATCACTTTTCAATTGAAAATGGTGGAAACATTCCAATATAAAAACATAGCAATAAAAGTGTTGAAAAGCAAGTATGGTTTAACAGATGATGAGTGCAAAAACCACAATAAATAATTTGATATATAGAATAAAAGTAAATAGAGAATTAACCTGTAGTAAATAAGTGTGTTTTATTTCTGGTTCAATGGCCTCCCTAGCGATATGTTTTAATACATCAGCATGTTGTTTTATAAATGGTAACGCCTCCCGTCTATATCCTAGTCCCAGTAACTTCTCTATACTATTCTCAAATTTCTAAAAAAAACATAACCATAGATCACAAAGTTTCAACAATTTACATAGTCGACAGTTTACCTATATAAATAATATACAAATTTCAACTAGTATTAACTTTGCTCAACTTAATAAAACAAGAGAAATTACCTCACAAGCTGACAGAAGACCTTTCATAACTTTAGGTACAGTACTCTTTCTACCTCCTTCCATTAAGATAGTTGACTGTATTGTGGCCAGTCTGAAATATATATTATATTATTTTATATCACTCTACAGCTACATTTAGAGAGTCTACATAGTTAGTAATATTTATTTGGTATTTGGGTTGTCAATATATACTTTCTTATTTAAGATAAGAATTATAGTTTAACTGAACATATATAAAGGAAATTGATGGATAATATGAAAACTTGGCTAATTTAAGCAATTTTCATCTTTTTTTTCTTTTGCTTTGGGATATCCCCATCAATAAAAGAGTAGAATCTAAAAATGCAGTAAAACTTACTTAGCTTCAAAAGAAGATAATATAAAACAAATAGAACTCAGTCTGTTGGGTCGTTCTTCGTATATCTGATTAAATTCCTTCATAGCATGTAGAACAATCTTTCTAGCCTGTAAATAATAGCAATAAAAATACTTCATAATACATTAATATCTAATTAAATCAAAATCAGTATAGGCCATTACCAAAAGAAATGGAAATTGATTCTCTTACGGTTATATTTATTTAATTGTTGGCAAACTAGAAGTCACATATTAAATCTGAATAGTGACTCTGATAGCTTAATTTAAGCTCTATCTATCCCTCTCAGTGGCATGGAATAGCTCAGACGGTAGCGAGTTGGATTGTCATCTGCTAGGACAGAAGAATAGCTCAGTCAGTAGCGAGTTAGATTGTTGTCTACTAGACGATTAGGTTTTATGGGTTCGAAGCCTCCTCATGGTAAGAAAAATTCTGATGCCTGTGTCAGTGCTTTTGAGCATCAGCCCAGTGTCGATTCTCATCCCCTAATACCTCTCAGTGAAAATAAAAAACAATCAATGAAGTCTCACCACTCGTTTGTTGTTTTTATTTTCGTAATCTTTCAGAGTAGCTTCGATTATCAACATAGTGGATTTAAACCAGAACATCTCGTCTCCACATTGTAGATTCTGGGCTGACCGACACAGATTAAAACATTGACCATACTGGGCCTCGTTAAACGCTAGCTGTCCTAATATATATAATATACCTGATTCTAATTTTTTATCACCAAACGCCTGAAATAAACACAAACCTCACGATAATTATTCAAATTAATCTAAATTACCATTAAACAACTAAACTTTGATCTGATTGGTTAATCATTAAATTTGATTGGTCAATCCCTTTTTAGTTTCAGTGATCGAACTGACCACTAATTCAATACGATTCATTTGATTGATCACCTAATCAGATTACCTGTGATTTGATTGGTCAAGCACTTCATTTGATTTTGAATCAGTTCATCTGATTGGTCATTTCAATCTTATTTATTTCTGTGATCTGATTGGCCAATGTATTTGAAATGATTAAAGCTCTCCTACAATCTGGAAGAAAACAGCTGACAGATTACAGCCTTTATTTATCATTGTTTATATAGAAAAATAAGGGTTACCTGTGCTGCTAAATTAGCTTCATGAAGATATTCTCTAGCATGTTGATTATAACCTTGTCTGATGAGAACTTCTGCTGTTAATGTCCATATTTCTCTCATAGATACGGCTCCTAGAACTTTACCAAGATGTTGAACTGTTTCCAGTTTCTCTTCCTGTAGGGGGAAAATAGACAATAGTATCATAACTAATAAACCTAATGTCCTACTGTTCTTCAACCTTTTAAGTTAATGAAGGTATACAGTGGTCAATGAGGGAAATTTCACCAGAGCTAAGAATCTATAAACACTTTAGACATAGGATCTCACCTAATTTATGCTTTCCAAGGGTTACATCTATTTTTCTAAATCATTTCTAAGTTAACCTTGCAAAATCAACCCTTTAAAGTTTTGGATTTGATACATATTTTTGCTCAGACAACAAGCCCAAAGTAACAGTCTGTGATACAAACCTTATTAGGAGAGTTCATGGTTTTAGATGTTAAAGATCGTTTCTCTATCTTTCCCTCCGTAGCTAGACGAACTAGTGATTCTTTGACACGTAATTCTTCTCTTGCCACTTGGACTTGTTTTTCTTTCCATATAGCTATCTCATCTCGTGACCTGAAAGTTATAAAATAAAAAAGTAAGAAAAACAAAGCACAAAATGTCAGTTTCCAGACCTATAGATTGTAATTTGATAGTTACAGGTCTGTTTTATTCATTCTTAATCTAGTATTTTTAGGCCTTACCTTCCATCTTTTATAAAGCATGTCACAATGATATCTAAGTCTTTGCTAAACTCATGAGATTACTCCAGAAGTCTTTCTTGCTCTCTGTGTTGAGAAACATAATGAAAAGTTGGTTGGTAGATGAAGAGTTAATGACAACTTTTGAGCTGAAAGTTGATAAACCAGACTAACCTAATGAAAATTTTAAATAAAGACAAAGTTTGTGTTAACATAGAGACAAGTTACCTCGCCTGTTCCTCTTCACTGATCTCCATATTACCTACTGCCTTCTCATGGAATAGACACCCTGTTTTAATATCTAGTTCATAACACACCTCCAGAGACCTGAAATTATCAGGCAGTAACAAAATATAATAGTCTTTAGCATCTCTTTTAAAGGTTGCTGAGGTGAATCGTTGAGTTTTATTTACTTGCTAAACTAAGGATCTAGGTTTGATCCTGACAGAAGTTGTGATCATCCTTTTGGATTTAATTGATCTCCCTGTGATTGATGTGGGTCAGAGTGGCTGGCATAGAAAAAGTGTCTTGCTGTTCAGTTGGGACAATTAACCAAGGCCCTATGTGCTTTGTTTGGTAAAGAAACCTTTGATAGATGACAATAAAGATGGCTAGAGCTAATCAAGATGGCTAGATAGAGCTAATCAAAATGGCTAGATAGAGATAATCAAGATGGCTAGATAGAGCTAATCAAGATGGCTAGATAGAGCTAATCAAGATGGCTAGATAGAGCTGATGGCTAGATAGAGCTAATCAAAATGGCTAGATAGAGCTAATCAAGATGGCTAGACAGAGCTAATCAAAATGGCTAGATAGAGCTAATCAAGATGGCTAGATAGAGCTAATCAAGATGGCTAGATAGAGCTAATCAAGATGGCCAGAGCTAATCAAAATGGCTAGAGCTAATCAAGATGGATAGATAGAGCTAATCAAGATGGATAGATAGAGCTAATCAAGATGGCTAGATAGAGCTAATCAAGATGGCTAGATAGAGCTAATCAAGATGGCCAGATAGAGCTAATCAAGATGGCTAGATAGAGCTAATCAAGATGGCTAGATAGAGCTAATCAAGATGGCTAGATAGAGCTAATCAAGATGGCTAGAGCTAATCAAGATGGCTAGAGCTAATCAAGATGGCTAGATAGAGCTAATCAAGATGGCTAGATAGAGCTAATCAAGATGGCTAGATAGAGCTAATCAAGATGGCTAGATAGAGCTAATCAAGATGGCCAGATAGAGCTAATCAAGATGGCTAGAGCTAATCAAGATGGATAGATAGAGCTAATCAAGATGGCTAGATAGAGCTAATCAAGATGGCTAGATAGAGCTAATCAAGATGGCTAGATAGAGCTAATCAAGATGGCTAGAGCTAATCAAGATGGCTAGATAGAGCTAATCAAGATGGATAGATAGAGCTAATCAAGATGGCTAGATAGAGCTAATCAAGATGGCTAGAGCTAATCAAAATGGCTAGAGCTAATCAAGATGGCTAGAGCTAATCAAGATGGCTAGAGCTAATCAAGATGGCTAGAGCTAATCAAGATGGCTAGATAGAGCTAATCAAGATGGCTAGAGCTAATCAAGATGGCTAGAGCTAATCAAGATGGCTAGAGCTAATCAAGATGGCTAGATTTAAATGTTTAGAAATAAATTGAACCCTGACTTACTTGATATGATAGAGGTTTGACATGGCTTTATTGTTAAAAATACCACGAGCCATTAGATCTTGAAACGCTAAGACTGGTAGAGAGAGATGATTATAACCAAGGGCACGTAACTCTTCAGTCAGTTCTTCTAAATAATGTGACGTTAACAACTAAAAATAAAAATTACAATAAATAATCAAATCAATAATTATTAACATTATTAAATTCTAAAAAAGCTATTTGAGCCAACTTTTCAGAGCAGAAAATCTATACTCTGAGTACATTCAGAGCAAGACTGGAATAAATTGTTATTGAAAAAGACGATTTTAAAACAAAATGTCTACTTACAGGTTTAGTTAAGGTATGTGTATTGACACCATGTTTATTCATGGCCTCGTGTTTAAATGCTTCTAAAACCTACAATAATAATTGAATCAGTAACTCTGTAAAAATTGATTATAAATTTCATTTTATTCACAAATCTGATCAATATATTTCTTAAACCTTGTATTTTATTATTTATAGTTAAACTTGGTAAAACGGGACCAGGGACTAGAATCTGACAATACTTCCACGGCAGTTCTCTAATTTTTATTTAACAAATAATATTACCTCATCTGGAACATCATAATTAGCCCATTCTTCAGTTGAAACCGGTAGAACATCTAACGGTCCCTTACGTTTTGGTTTCTCTTTAACAACCTACAAATAATATGAGACATTTAAAAGCAAATCATTTTGACTAATGGTGAAAGTATTTTCTGGATAGAATTCTGTCTAATTCCGACTTATATCTGGTTCACAAGAAATTGAATTTTTGCCTAAGTGTTTCTATCGAAGGAATCAGGGTTGCAACATGCTTACCTCTTTTTCTTTGTCCTTTTTGCCTTTAGATTTTGCTGAGTTTTTACCGGACATTGCCGTTTCTGTAACAGGAACTTTGGCTAATTCTTTTAAAGTAGGTCCACTAGCAGTGATCGATACCTAGAAAAATATAAATAGATTTAAAAACAAATCATAAAGTAGGTCCACTAGCAGTGATCGATACCTAGAAAAAATACATAAATTTAAAAACAAATCATAAAGTAGGTCCACTAGCAGTGATCAATACCTAGAAAAAATACATAAATTTAAAAACAAATCATAAAGTAGGTCCACTAGCAGTGATCAATACCTAGAAAAAATACATAAATTTAAAAACAAATCATAAAGTAGGTCCACTAGCAGTGATCGATACCTAGAAAAAATACATAAATTTAAAAACAAATCATAAAGTAGGTCCACTAGCAGTGATCGATACCTAGAAAAAATACATAAATTTAAAAACAAATCATAAAGTAGGTCCACTAGCAGTGATCAATACCTAGAAAAAATACATAAATTTAAAAACAAATCATAAAGTAGGTCCACTAGCAGTGATCGATACCTAGAAAAAATACATAAATTTAAAAACAAATCATAAAGTAGGTCCACTAGCAGTGATCGATACCTAGAAAAATATAAATAGATTTAAAAACAAATCATAAAGTAGGTCCACTAGCAGTGATCGATACCTAGAAAAATATAAATAGATTTAAAAACAAATCATAAAGTAGGTCCACTAGCAGTGATCGATACCTAGAAAAATATAAATAGATTTAAAAACAAATCATAAAGTAGGTCCACTAGCAGTGATCGATACCTAGAAAAAATACATAAATTTAAAAACAAATCAGGCAGAAGACGTTGACAAAATAACTTTCCTCTTGGCATTGAATTTACAAGGAAAACAACTGAGGTTCTCAAGGATACTTTTTACACATTAGTCCTTTCCCATTTAAAACTGGGACGACAATGGCTGAAATAACAAAGACTGAATAACGAAGACTGAATAACGAAGACTGGATAACGAAGACTGAATAACGAAGACTGATAACTGAAATTATTGAAAAAAAGGTAAAATTCTACCAACCTGCCAGATACGTTGTAAATAACTATAAGCTGTGAGTAAGGTATCTTTATAACATGGTGAACCACGACCGTGAATCTGAGCTAGAATAACGTGAGCTCGGAATAAATAATCTAGTTGTTGTATATCTGTTAAATCTTCTATAGTTAGATTCATATCTCTCGGTAATACACCTAAAATACATAAAAACACAGGTCCAACACAAATATCTAAAACAAAAAACAAAGTGTGGCCTAAAATATACAAAAACACAGGTCAAACACAAATACCTAAAACAAAAAACAAAGAGTGGCCTAAAATATACAAAAACACAGGTCAAACACAAATACCTAAAACAAAAAACAAAGAGAGTGACCTAAAAATGCTTACACTAAACATTTTATGTGTATCGGAGACAATGATAGTATTTCCAATCAGACGTCTGTGGCTCTTGCAAGCCTTTTATAAGACAGATATAGCAAAGGCTCTTACACCGTATTAGCAGTTTTAAAGACAATAAGATCATTTCAATAATTACAGTAACTACAGACATCTGACAGAAAATTGGAATGATGCAAAAAGTAGGAAACCTGATTACAATCCAAGTCATATAAAACATATATCTAACCTATATCAGCTTGTTTTACCACGGGTACGTAATCTTCAGCTTTAATTTCTTTCTCAGATTCAGCCTTCTCTGATTTTATATCCACTGTTTCTATCACTGGCTTCTCCAGTTCCGGTGTTTTCGGTTTTTTAGCCGACATTCTTCCTTTCTTTTTCTCTTTCTTGTTATCTTCTGTTAAACAAATTCAAATTGATTACATTACTTAGACAAGATTTACAAAACATCGGGAAAAATTAATTATAAAATCTTGTCATGAGAACATCTTAAATATGAAAAGTGTATATCTAATTCCTTCTGAAGACATTTTGGAATGTAAAAATAACCAGGTAAAACTTACTGCTTAGATTGTTGGTGGAGTCACTCAATGCTGGAAAAAAAAACAGAAAAAATATATAAATTAAATAGGCTTCATTTTAAATACATTGCGAGGTTAAAAAGCCAAATTTCATAGTCATGGCCACATCATATGAAGGAATAGACAATGTGACATCACTAAACACCTGATAAACAACGAGAAGATGGGCTTAAAACTGCCATTTCTCAGAAACATGTGAAGTTAAACTTTATCTGATGGTATCATTAATTAGCTTAATCAATTCTGTTTTTAATGATGTAAAATATGATTTGAACCAATGAGAATGGAGGAGTTGCGATATGAGCCTCAGTCTGGATTCAATATGGCCGACGCATGGTCATATCTGATATTAAATACATAATAGAAATAAAAAAAACATAAACATCAAAATAAAAACTGACCATCTTTCTTGAGTGGTGATTCAAACTTCATATTTAATAAAATATCAACGGCCCATTCTACTTGATCTATACTATCTTCTATAGGAAACTGATTAACATACAACCACTGAGAGAACTCTAGTAGGTAATCTATCTTTAACCAGTTAGATTCTACACTCTGAAATATATATTATACATTGTACTACAAACATCATATTAACATACAACCACTGAGAGAACTCTAGTAGGTAATCTATCTTTAACCAGTTAGATTCTACACTCTGAAATATATATTATACATTGTACTACAAACATCATATTAACATACAACCACTGAGAGAACTCTAGTAGGTAATCTATCTTTAACCAGTTAGATTCTACACACTGAAATATATATTATAAAGTAGGTAATAACAGCTAGCAATAATTGTTAGACAAACCTGGGTAGACAGTTATTGTTTATTACAATAAGTCCTCCTCAAGCTATGGGTCTACATGACATATTTAAGAGTAAAACTTACCGTTAGTGCTTCTATTGCATTCTGATAAGATGAGAGCTGTTCAGCTGTAACTTTAGAACTTAAAGCAACACGACGCCACATGTGAGCCACATAATCTTCACTCTCATCCTACAAAATAATACACAAATCTTACAAATAATACAATAACATGGAAACAAAATATATCAATATATGGGATGATTTTTAATTAGTCTGAAACCAACCTTTGACAGATATACTAGACTCTTATAGTTTTATTTCACAGTTATTTCTGTTCCGTAACGGTTTTTTGACCTCTGAACTTCCTGATAACTTTCGAGGTAATGTCAAAGATAGCTTAATTTTTATATCTGTCTGATTGCTCACCACAAAAAAAATCAGTTTAACCAGGTTTGAAGAACAGTTGATAGTTAAGCTGCATTAACTTTATTTGTCTGAGTATAATAATTAAAAGGGGCTCTCTGATTATGATGTAGAGAAGAATAAAAACATGGTTTAAACAAGAGAGTCCTATATATCATTCACTGCGGCAGTTGATGGAATTGTTTACAATCAAGGAGAAGAAGCAACATAAAATAACGAACATACAACAAAGCAAAAAGAATAATCAAATAAACAAATTTACAAATTGAGAATATCAAATAATTTAAAATGAATTGAAGAGAGTAAAAAATTCAAAAGGATTTAGCAGATAAGACAGTTTTCTGTAGATCACAAGCTGATAGAATTTTTCATGTCGTGTCTGATGTTCAGAGGCTGTAGCATGCAAGAAACCATGTCAAGTTATATCAGATCTACTCATACAATCTACATGCATTCTCATGCTTAAAACATTCAGTTTTATTTACCATAAAGTCATCTAAGATTTCCTTTTTGATAGAGAAAAAAGAACAATATGATATAATTACAGGGTTTTCATATATCTATTAAATAACAAGAATTCTATTCAAGTTTAAATAGAAGGACAGAACCTGGTAAAAACTTGGTAGAGAATTGGTAGGAGATGATATTTTATATCTGTTGGTATTCAATCAAAAAATTGTGCCTTACCTTGAATTTCTGTATATCCATCTGTACGTCCTGACCTAGCCTCGCTTTCACCATTACACGATGTTTAAATATCAACCTGAAAATATACAGGTGTGGGTCATGTGTAAGTTTGTGGGGGAGAAGATGGTGGTGGTGGTAGTGGCTCAGTGCTGTGCCCTGTCAGATTAGGGGGAGGGGGATGGTGGTAGTGGCTCAGTGCTGTGCCCTGTCAGATTAGGGGGAGGGGGATGGTGGTAGTGGCTCAGTGCTGTGCCCTGTCAGATTAGGGGGAGGGGGATGGTGGTAGTGGCTCAGTGCTGTGCCCTGTCAGATTAGGGGGAGGGGGATGGTGGTAGTGGCTCAGTGCTGTGCCCTGTCAGATTATGATCACTTTGTATTCTTGTATCATGACTAAAGCTACTGAGAATTTTCTGTCATACATTAAAACGTAGTATTACTAGAAACAATGAGTA
>NW_008707002.1:545221-617888 GCF_000327385.1 Lottia gigantea | reverse complement strand
GGAGGGGGATGGTGGTAGTGGCTCAGTGCTGTGCCCTGTCAGATTAGGGGGAGGGGGATGGTGGTAGTGGCTCAGTGCTGTGCCCTGTCAGATTAGGGGGAGGGGGATGGTGGTAGTGGCTCAGTGCTGTGCCCTGTCAGATTAGGGGGAGGGGGATGGTGGTAGTGGTTCAGTGCTGTGCCCTGTCAGATTAGGGGGAGGGGGATGGTGGTAGTGGCTCAGTGCTGTGCCCTGTCAGATTAGGGGGAGGGGGATGGTGGTAGTGGCTCAGTGCTGTGCCCTGTCAGATTAGGGGGAGGGGGATGGTGGTAGTGGTTCAGTGCTGTGCCCTGTCAGATTAGGGGGAGGGGGATGGTGGTAGTGGCTCAGTGCTGTGCCCTGTCAGATTAGGGGGAGGGGGATGGTGGTAGTGGCTCAGTGCTGTGCCCTGTCAGATTATGATCACTTTGTATTCTTGTATCATGACTAAAGCTACTGAGAATTTTCTGTCATACATTAAAACTAGTATTACTAGAAACAATGAGTATATTTTTAATCAAACTGTTTTGAAGAAGTAAATATCCAATAAAAAGTTAGTAAATGAGTTGTTATGAGCTAGGTAATACAGGTATATATATATATAAACTCACAGACGATGTTTAGTACGAGGCATGTCTGTTATAGCTTGATCCATAGCAACCATAGATTCTTCCCATTCTCCCTGTAAATTAACATTTTAAATTAATACATATTTTATAAATTTAAATTTAGTTTAGATTTCAGGTTGAATGTTTACAGTAATTGAAACTTAACCAAGTCAGACTTACAGTGTTTTTTAGTGTTTTTAAGTGTTTTTAAGTGTTTGTGTTTAGAATCATACACAGGTATGCATCAATACTTGATTCTAAATTCAAAAACTATCGACAGATATTTAAGTCTTACCCTATCTGCGTAAGCTTGGAATAACAGACCATATAAGGCAGCACGGAGGGAGAGATCATCATCTATACCACCAACCAGACGACTTGATTTCTCTTCCTCTTTATTATCTCCCTTGATATTGACAATTCCCTCACCCTGTCCTGTCTTCTCTTCTTTATCCTGTTATAGAAATAAATATTAGCTGTGTTCACTCTTTTCTACTCTTCTAAACAAGGAAAACAACTTCAGTTCTCATAGATTGTGTTAATCACCTAGTCAAAGAGGATCCTTGGTAATATTTTCACGAGAATAATAACTTAGATCCTAGTCTACCAGCTGATCCTTGGTGTAAGTTAAAACGACAGATTGTGTCATGCTTGTAGTTTCTTTATACAATGTCTTCATCATACTAGAATATAAACAGGGTTAGAAAGAAAACTTTCACATACGACATCTTTTACAAAATAGATAAAAATCTGACCTCTTTTTTAGGAGAATCAGCCGTTGCTGTAATACATTGTAATAAAACACGAACAGGTTCTTTTATTAACTCGCGTTCTATTGGTTGATTGAGTAGCGGTACACATGCGTTCCAATAATGTCGAGCTGCTGACATAACTAGACCATAATTCTTAGCGTTTCTGGCATATCTGAAAATATTGAATATAATTTATGTAAACAACATATCAATTCTATGATTAATAGACCTTACATTTGAATTCTATTTGTATCATGCCAATTTCTCGTCCGACGTTTGTGATTCCTGTTATTTTACAAAAACTTTACTCGATTATGATGCCCATTTATGTTAATACTTGATCAGGTCAAATAGAAAACAAGCTAGAAATGTCGCTGATACAGATACCAAGATCACAAAACTTTTCTTAGTTTCCTTCGGAAACAATAAGGGGTAAAACCCAAGTTTAAAAAAGACACAAACTAACATAGAACTAATAAAAATACAAACCTAGCGCTATTCAAGAAAGCCTCCATTGCTTGACGTCTGATTGAATTCTTTCCCGCCATATTTACCATTAAACTTTGTCCCAAGATGCAACTGGTATAACTCAACATTTCCTGTTCCACCATAGCTCTATGTCTGTAATAAATTCAAATGAGTCAGATTTTAATTACATATTTCACTACTTTTAAAAATAATTTATCTTAACAAATATTTGACTTTCATCAGAAACTTTGATTTATGAAAAATTGTTGAAACCAGGGATGCTGGTTTCTAAATTCTAAAATTTTGTTGAATAAATCTAGATTGTAATTTCTCATACAATGAAAAATCAACAAAAACTAGTGTCATTGACCATTTTATTTATAGTTTTTTCATGTTTTTTTCATATTGATTTAGAAATATTTGGTCCAGTGTCATTTATCAAGAACATCTCTAATTTTTAGCATAAAACAATCGAAACTTACGGATCCATTTTTCTATTTTTAGGTTGTGTTCCAACTACAGCGAACCTCAAAGCTTTTTCACTACATTTCAGCACTAATGAATGTTGTTTCTGATCAAAAGATAAAAACGTCAACTTGGACCAAAGTTGCAGCTCAATAAATTTTTCAGTCCATCTACAATTTTCTACCAGTTGAGTTATCTGAAATTAGAGACAAAATCTTTTACCCTTGGGTTACTTTTTATCAATACAAAACATTGAAAATGACATCAGGCAAAGTTTGAATAGCAATCTCCATGACAAGAATTTTCATCTCCCTGAGGCTCATTCAAGTCAACATCATAGTAAAAAATTTCTTAGCAGATATAATCCAACACTTACCTCTGTTAAATTTATTCCATCTTTAAATTCCATGATGCCATTTTTAGATAAAGCTGACATCTCCGTAGCAACAATGGCTTTCGTCATTCCTCTCTGTCCTTCCATATTCGTCTAAAAATAAAACAGAATTCTATAAAGTTAACAGCATATCCTTATCCGAATTTCATAGCAATAATTTTACAAATTCGGTTCTTAAACACCATGTCTACTAGGCTAGACTAGCTAATACTCAGACTGGCATCATAGCAATTATCTTTCCTCTGATTCAATTCCTAAAATACACTAATAGTATAAGTTTCAATATCAAGTATAAGATAGTATTTCTATTCCCTGTTCAAGACTAACATCTATATGATGTAATATGTTATCATTATAGTTCAATATCAATATTCTAATTTAATTATCATACCTCATCGTCTGTTCCCAGTGTTTTAGGAATTTGTTGTAGCGCCATCTGTTTAACACAGACCCAGGTTTGTAATAACGGTAGACGTATTGATATTGGTACTATATCTCGTGTATTGTCACCATTGGTTACCTGAATACCGTATTCACACACCTAATAGAATGTAAAAAACATTTGGAAATGGTAGAAAAAGTTTTAGCTACGTAACTAATGCAAAATATTCACAAGGAATGTCAATTATAAACATTATATGCTAATTAATTAAATATGTGGACTCTCTGGAAAAGATATTGTAAGCTATTGGACTTATGTTTACACCGCAAGTCATTTTTCAAATAATTCAGATAGTTGGTCAGGAAATGAAGGTCAGAGGTCGGAAGTCAGAGGATGATCACATGAGAAAAGTTTGAAATAATTAAAACAAGTATACATACCTCAATAGCTTTCTTAAGATCTGGTTGAGCCTCGGAACATATCGTCACGGTAACACCACCTTTACTTTTAGCTGTTCCAACAGTTGCTCTTACTGGTTTCTTATCCTTACCCTTCTCATCAGGGGAGGGGGAGGTAGGGGGTTCCTGAACTTCTTTAGGTGCAGGGGCAGGGATCCAAGGTAGAATTAAACTATATGCTAGGGCATTACAGATATTCACCAACATGACTGTTTCTCTGTTAACAAAAAAAGGTTTTTCATTAATGAAAGAATAAAAACCAAATCCTAATCTTTAATCCTTCAATAAATACAAAGTTTTATCTCAGTGACTCTCAAATTTAGGTTTTTTTTAGGAATGGAGTATCCATATCCAAGACACTTGTTAAACATTGTACAAACATGTATTTTTACTTAAACTATGGATGCACATTATATAGTATAGTGATAATATTTCACCTGAAGTTCCACAATCAAAACTTTCATCATTTTGTTAATTAATTATACAAAATCAGAGGTGATAGGCACGAGTAACAACAAATCGTGATGAAGATAATTAAATTCAACTCACCCAGCGTGTCCAACTTGTCGTAAACCATCCAACACGGCTGATAGAGTGTCTAATATCTCACGATGTCTATTACCAGCCAGGACGTGGTTATTATAGTTCCAGATATAGGCGGCAGCACTGCAGACCAACCACGCTTCATCCAACACTACGCCTAGTTCTAACCCTCGTAGAAAACTTTTAGTTGACATTTCAGATAACATCTTGATCCAATCACTGTAAAAAGATAAATTTTTAACATGAAATTGAGCTTTTATTTTTTTTTAGTAAATCAAGGGCAATAACTCTCTAATTTTACACTAAAGAAAATGTTCACACATTTTACTGATGGGATATCGAAGTTTAAACTTTGGACACAACAATCAAATGCAAACAAAAAGTTCAACTCGGGCACCTGATAAATGACTTACCAATATTCCAACCAATCAGGATCTTCCTCTGGTTTCTTCGCAACATAACCTTTTGGTCTTTTTCTCGTATCTTCTGGAGGTATTGGTACATTGTTCAGTTCAACTTTCTCAGAACGTAATAGATGAATATACGCCTGAAATCACAAATTATTTTAATTATTCATTTTTCATGAAAATAAACTCCTAACCTTTTCATGTGTATCAGGGACACTGAAAGCATCAATTTACATCATTCTAATTTTCAATTTCATGTCTGTTTCCTGCAATTTTTCACTAAGTGGTTTATGACGTAACTATCACAGAGCCCCTTAGGTATTATCACATCTGTGATAGTTCCGTCACATATATTCTATAATTACAGATATCACAAGCGTCTGAAAATTAGGTCAAACCATATCATGGCATCTATACACAAAAAATCTAGAAAACCTTCAGAAAACCTCCTCATAACCCTTCAAGATTATTCGCTAAACACGAACAGAAATCAATCAAACTTACCTCTCCTAGTATAAAATTAACCTCAGCTAGTATCCGTAGTAAATCTTTATTATATAAAGGTAGAGATTGGTCTGGGGTGGTGGGACGACTTCCAATACGACTTGTTGATTTCTTCTCTATTTCAGATGTAGCTCCATCTTCACGACTTTCTTTCTCTCTACTCACTGTTACTGGACTAGAAAATATCAAAATAATATTATTATCTCAAATTGAAACCTAGGTTGACAAATTATGGCCAGTAATGCTAAATTCCAAATAAACCAGTTAAGAAAGGGATACTGAGTTGACAAACCTAAATACCAAATAATATGTATTAGCCATGTGGACTCTCTGAAAATGTTGTTTAGTTAAATACTGGGCTTCAATAATCAAAGATAATCTGAAAAATACCAAATCTAGGTAAAGTATCCTACCTGTCTTCAGAAACACTCTTCCATCTATCATCATCATACAGTAGAGTAAACCTGGCCGCTACTCGACAGACATCCCATACTTCATGTTTACGTGCTGTTTTAGCTAAATCTGCCCACAGTCGCGCTCGTTCACGATCATTCTCATTACCAAGACGTTTTATATGACCTTCAACTTTCTTGACACATTTATTAAACTGTTGAGCTTTACATGCGAGCTTCGTTATCATGGTTTGTGGTCCCTTCCCACTGGCAATATCTGTAAGAGAAATAGAGTTTAACTTCTTATGTTATATAAGCTTAAACATTCACATTTATTGCCCCGTCCGAACGATTCAACACATTTTCCATGTCAGCCCATCCTAAAACTGTTTTTGGCATGAAAAAAAGGGAAAAAAGCTCCTCTTACCTCTAGTTTCGCTCTCACTATCCAGTACAAGAAGAAAGGCGTCAGGTGATAGAGCTTCACCAGCTTTTACAAGTAACGACCTCTTCATTCTAATAGTACCAGAATCACAGTTACGAGCCTAAATAAAATATAAAATATCAGATTATTTATAATAAACATCAATTCAATATGTTTACAGTTCAATAGACAAATTTATGGGCATCGCTGTGCAATGTGGAAGAAAGAGAAATTTTGTCAGGATAGAAAATATTGTATAGAATCTTTGTTCTCTCAATTCATTAAAAATAGATTTAATCAACAGATTAAAGTAGAAATGAAATACCTGTTCTATAATCATGGCTGCTAGATCTTCAGCTCGTTCAGGTTGTTGATAAAGTTCTGATCGTAATTCTAGTCGGTGTAACGCTACTTCAAGACGTTCTCTATAAACCTCACCATCATCTAGAGACAGAGCCTACAATAATAATAATAAATAACTGGGTTAATACATGAACCAAGTCTCAGGCCTGTGAAAAGTCTCAGTTTGAATTGAAAATTAAGACCTCTTAATGGTCAAAATTCATCACAGGTTATCTCAAATCCATTGGCTACCCTAAGATATCCTACTTCAAGGTGCTGGACTCTTTGAGCATCGCCTAAGAGACACACCTCTCATTTTCATCATTTGTCACCATAGTCAACTTTGTGAATTTCTTATTACTTACCTTTTTAATGTGTTGCATAGCAACCTGAATCTGTTCACTATCTTCTTCACAATGGGAGAGTTCCGTATGAATCTGACATCGTAACTGTACCAACAGACTGAAAAAAAAATATAACGTCTGCTGTTTTAATTGAGTCCAATTCTTAACCAAAACACTAGTTTGTAAAGAACACGAAGATATTTGTCCGACAAGTATGCAGTGTTTTAAATATTCTACCTGAATATATAGTGAATTGTATGTGTTTAGGTTTCGATTCATACCCATGTGTGCACAAATACCAGACTAAAACTCCCAGTGGACCTTTCTGTAACAGATAACAGATAATCTCAGAAAGATTGATGTCAAGGTTTGACCAAGGATCAGCTGGTAGAAAGGATACTCATGAACCACAGTTGTGTTCCTTATAAATATGCTAGTTTCCATCTTTATTACTATAGTCAAGGAGTAAAAGAACAGTGAATCGTAAAATAGAATGTGCCTACCTGTTAATTTCCTCCAAGGCCTCAGCTATAACTGTCAGATGTTTACGAATGTGATGGCGTAGATTTGGTTGTTGTAATGGAAGAGATAGATTCCACTGAGTTACACAACCAACTTGTACAATATTTGGATCTCCCTGACGTTTTGAATTCATTATGGCTTCTTCACAACGTTTCATACTCAGTAATCTTGTCTGTATAATAAAAAATAATTATGAAGATTTACCATTCTTTTATTTGAAGATAGAAATCAATAAAAACAGTGAAAAAGCTTCTAAAATATCACGAGATCAACAACTTACATATATTTGAATCTGACATAGTTTAATACTATTTTAACAGTTGAGATAATAATAATAGTTGTATTTATTTCAAAACAAGTATTTCAAAGACAATGGTAAAAACCAGGGGAAGTCAGTCAATGATTGGAAATGTTTTGATAAATATATCTATATAACTAACTCTGTTGTGAAAATTATAAATCTTGTAATAGAAGAGTTAACAACTAGAGAAAAAGCTGATATACTTACATCTACTGAAACTTTCTGATAGGATTCTTGTTTTTCACCCAAAACTTTGACCATCATTTCACAGTCCAGAAATTCTAACTCCAGAAAAAACTTGGGATCCTGAAATATACATCGGAGAAAACATAAAAACTTACATAATCAGTTCAACCAATGAGAAACCGTCTTGATTGAAAGCGTCAAATTTGATTGGTGGATAAAGTTTAGATTTCAAAACACGCTGAAAACAAGGTACCCTTAAAATAAGGAAAGTCTGTTAACCCCATACCCACCTTGATATTACTCTGTTTAATAGAGTCCACACAACTCTCGGCTAACTCAGGTAAATCTAGCTCCAAACACAATCTGCCTAGTTCCAGTAATAAATATGGCCTGAAAATTAGAATATTAACATTAATCACATGTCTTAAATATTCAGACCAGAAGATTTGATACTTTTTCCATGTCAGTTCCTCCTAAGAACATCACTGACAGGGGGAAACTGCTTTGAAAATCCATCACCCCTCAGTGCTAAAGAAATTTAATAAAAACTTACTTGTCAGAACAGTCTCCTGGAAATCTTTTAGAACTGGTGGGAGTCGGAGTTCTTCTTCCTGTTTTACTTCCACTTCTTCTAGAAAATACAAACATTGTTATCAAAAAATATAACACATAAATATTATTAGCTATGTGGACTCTCTGAAAGGGATGCCGAGTTGAAAAATCTAAATACCAAATAAACATTATTAACTATGTGGACTCTCTGAAAGAGATGCTGAGTTGAAAAATCTAAAAACCGAATAATCATTATTAGATAAGATGAAAGCAGACTTGAGAAATCTTAAAACGAAATAAGCTATGTAGAATTGGGTGTTCTTGAGGAGTGAGCATGCTCTGCCTTATTGCCTGTTTACATTCCAACACTCTAACTAACTAAGCTACAGTCCATCATTTCAGTTAAATTGATTAGAGGACTGTGGACATTATCATACTAGACATAACATAACAGATCAACACATATTTTTACTTACTTAGTAGGAGTTGTCTCCTCATCTTTACCAGGCTGTGATAAACTAACGTTGGTAGAACTATCACGACCAGTCGCCATTTTGGAATCTTTCCGTGAAATACGATCAGACACAGTTGTTTGTGACAAGGTTTGAGAAACAGTCAGTCCCATCTGATTCAATATTCCTTGTATTTCAGTGTAGTAGTCTTTCTGTTCCTTCATTTCTAAAGATCTGGAAAAAATCAAGGCACCGATGATGATATGATGAAATGATAGTAGGCTACCTACCCAAACTGTAATCAATAATCAAAGTTCAAAGGTCAACAAAATCAATCAGAAAGACATGAAATGAGTCCAATATCAATTGTATGGGAATGGAAATGAATGAGAAAGCAAAGCTACAAGGTTTCAGATTTAATTACAGTTCTCTCAATATCTGCTGCTATAACCCAGCATCTATTTTAGAAAGTCTAGTATGAATTGTTGGAGTAAAGTTTGTTAAGATGGCTTAAATTTAAATATAGCACATGATAAATCTCATCACCATCTTTATTCAGGCCATCTCATCTGCTTTATCAGTCCAAGGGAAGTAACTCTTAATAGACTTGATATTTTCAGACCACAATAATACATAACACCATACAGTTTAATTACTTATTTGTTCTTGTGATCTATAAAATCAGGATTAAAATGAAAGATTCAAACTTACAATTTGATTTTACATATTTTATAATAAACTGACAACTCTGGTGAATTTTTGATATCTTTATGTAATTTGGATGTTTCTACTAATTGGTTATGGACCTGAAAATGGGAAAAGATGAGAAATTATTGGTATCAACACATATTGTTTGATAATGACAGTGCAGTTTTCATAATTTGTGGAGATCTTATCCATGAAACCTCTGTAATAGTGATTAGGGTTTAGAAGACAAATCTACAAATAAATTAAATGGTTTCATACCATCAAACCAAAAACTTGTTTAAACATGGCTGGAACATTTTGTTTGATAAAGGTAGCTGCTGCCGTGGCGATATGAGAGGCGTCAGATCTTCTACCAGCATCCAGATGACATTCTATCAATCCTCTACAAATACAGGTAAAATAACAGGTGAGAAATACAGAATGAAAATACAGCAAAAAGCAAAAAAAAAACTTATTGCACCTTACAAAATTTCAAACCTGTTGCTTGACCTAGAGGGGCCAGAGACCATTGGAACTCTCTTTTCTATTACTAACAAGTCTTAACGAGAATAATTTCATTAAACAACCAAATCTTCGACTTACATCATTAGTTGTGCTCTCCATTCAAAATCCTGATCGTCTATATCATCAAGAGCCTTGACGATCTGGTGTAGACTCGTAGCTAGATATTGACGATAGCCTGGTTTTAAAAATGGCCGACAGAACTGCCAGTAGATAACTGAAGCATTGTACACAATAAAATGATATCTGAAATAGAAAAAAAGGTATTCTTAAAAGTCAAGTAGGATTTAAGAAAAAAAAAATGATGAATAATTAAAAACTTTCTTACTTTAAAGGCTGGCATGAATTGGTTTTTTTAAAATTCCTTTATACTGTTTGTATTCTGAACTAATGAAATGAAAAGAGTATATCCAACTGTTCTGAATCTTATTGGATTAATGAAATGAAAAGAGTATATCCTACTGTTCTGTATCTTATTGGACTAATGAAATGAAATGGAGTTTTATATCCTACTGTTCTGTATCTTATTAGGCTAATGAAATGAAATAGAGTTTTATATTCTACTGTTCTGTATCTTATTGGATTAATGAAATGAAAAGAGTATATCCTACTGTTCTGTATCTTATTGGACTAATGAAATGAAATATAGTTTTATATCCTATTGTTCTGTATATTATTGGATTAATGAAATGAAATAGAGTTTTATATCCTACTGTTCTGTATATTATTGGATTAATGAAATGAAATGGAGTTTTATATCCTACTGTTCTGTATCTTATTGGATTAATGAAATGAAATGGAGTTTTATATCCTACTGTTCTATATCTTATTGGATTAATGAAATGAAATGGAGTTTTATATCCTACTGTTCTGTACCTTATTGGACTAATGAAATGAAATAGAGTTTTATATCCTACTGTTCTGTATCTTATTGGACTAATGAAATGAAATAGAGTTTTATATCCTATTGTTCTGTACCTTATTGGACTAATGAAATGAAATAGAGTTTTATATCCTACTGTTCTGTATCTTATTGGACTAATGAAATGAAATATAGTTTTATATCCTATTGTTCTGTACCTTATTGGACTAATGAAATGAAATAGAGTTTTATATCCTACTGTTCTGTATCTTATTGGACTAATGAAATGAAATAGAGTTTTATATCCTACTGTTCTGTACCTTATTGGACTAATGAAATGAAATAGAGTTTTATATCCTACTGTTCTGTATCTTATTGGACTATAGAAAACAGTAAATACTATACAGATCTATTTCAATACCAATATTTGTGATATTAAATTAGTATATTTACTTACCTCTGATTTGTTTTAGCGATTGTAATAGCCTTTACTATATACACTACTGCCTTCTCTAACTGAGCCTAGAAAATATAATCAGAGAATAACTAAAAGTCAGCTCTATTTTTTTTTTTAAATATTAAGTGTAATAAGCATCATTTGGAAATTTTTAAAAAGAGGAGAACTTTTCATTTTAAAATGAGGATTTAATTGATTTTCTAAATGTTGAAAACTTACCCAATTATTGGCATCATGTGGCGCTATCAACTGAGCCTGACAGAGATAGGCTCGACATAAAAACTGATTGGCAGGCGGTGGCTTCATAAAAAACATCTTTAAACATTCTCTTGTCATATCTGTTAAACCATACTGTCAAAATAAAATAATTGTTACTTTTGATAAAAATTCCTGTATGTGAATGTAAATGTTGCTGGGAGTGGTATAATTCTTATTTATCTGAAGACAGTGGAATTAACTTTGAACAAAAAACTCAGAGTGTTTGCTAGGATAGCTAGACAATAGACTTCTCTGTGTATTTGACAACGTCCCCTGATTAGCACGAATATCTGTGCCTTACTATAATCAGTAGTCACAAATATTCAACAATCCTACTCAAATTTCAAACGGGAACTAACCTGATAAGCTGTTTCTGCACATAAAACATAAAGATCAGAATTAAACGCCTCAGTTTCATCTATAGCTGGTCTGTTTTCTGCCACTGTTCGTAAAATCTTGTATGCCTGTTCTAAAGCATGGATTTGATTTGCTCCTGAAGTGAAAAAAAACATGAATTACAATTAAGTTTTTCTTCTCCATTTTAGAATACTGATGATAGGCAGATGACACATTAGTCTGAAATAAGTTCTGTTTTAAAATTCAAGTTCAATTGCTAGACTTAAGAGTAGTTGGTCAGTGGGTGAATGGGATACAAATGACAAGCCCCCTCCCCCTTCCCCTTTTTTTCTTGGAGTGACACTGTTTTGGCAAAGAAATGAACGTCAAAGTTCTGTACCTGCTTGGCTTTTTGCAGTACAAATCAGGCTGCGTATACTTGAATCCATGTTTTAAAGTTTGTGTTAATCCAACTGCTTTAATTATGTTGTTTGAAGTAAAAAAAGATCTGTTTCATTCTGAGATAATAATATTTCTTGTTTTCATGGAGGTGGCCATATTGTTTATATGCCGAATCACACCATTGCGCGTGTAAAATAGTACCTTAAACAAAATTTCGGTTATTGGACAAAATGTCGACAAAAACGAAATATAACAAAATTTCCAAATGTATTTATGCTGTTGATGTCGGTTGAATTTGATGAAAATTAGAAAAATATTTTTCTAAAGTGTAATTAGTATTTTACTTCAATAGCGGATGAATATTCGTAGTAACGGTAAATTAATGGCGCGTTCTTCCAGACGCTTGTCAAATCTGAATGAAACCTTTCAAAAATTTCATTTCGGTTAGAACTCCATATTTCACTGGATAGAAATATCCCGTATCGACACAACAATTTTAATCAAACGGTTAATCGTGATATTTTTAGATAAACACTAGATTTTTAGTAATTAAAATTAAAATTATTCCAATATGCTGTTTGTGGCTGGATGTTGAAATGTACAACAAGTGCTTGATGTAAATAAAGTGAAAGTTGTATTTTGTGAAAATGGCAATGAAAATCTGAAATTGCTGGTGAAATTCTACAATCTAGCTGTGAGTTTTTAGTGTTTCATGTCTTCAAGGAGTCTGGATAAAATCTAAGTTAGTAGACAGGAGTAGAATATATTATATCGGATAACAAGATGTGTTTTAATAAGGTCAAGGAAATGATGGGGGTGGGGAACCTGACTCTGGACTTTATGATCATGTTATAGAAGAATTGTTGTGCAATCATTTTATCATTTTAACTAAGAGGGTGTTTACAAATAAATTGCTTGACTCTATGAGCCAAATGTAAGATAATGTACAGCAATTCTTTAGATCCAAGAATTGATTGTTTAGTACGGTAGGCTAGACTCTTGTCCTATTCACTCTATATTCTAGAAGCTTGTGAGTTTAATACAGACTGAAGATCAGTAAGAATATATTAAATTTATTTCTTTTGATGTAATAATTGTGATGTTTGATTTTTTACAGATATCAAAATTCTAAAATTCTCCACCAAATCAAGACATCATCAGAAATTAAATGGCTTCATCATGGTCAAAAGAAGCACCCACACCTAGAGATGCTCCGAGATTTAACCCCAATCAAGGTGGACGTGGAGTAGGAAGTGTCAAATTACAGAAATCTAAATCAGTCGACAGTGCTGGGTCTTCACGATCAAAATCATCATTTCAAAATCGACCTTCTGATAAATTAAACCCTAAAACATTTGATCCTGTAAGTATGTCAATTATTAATGAAAGTTTTTCTGGGACGCCAATTCCCCGAAATATAAACTATGACGATAACAGCAGGAAAGAAAAGGCTTTTTTTTAAACCATTAGATTTGGTCTGATTCTGGAAATTTAAGAAAATGGTTGCATCCAAGAAAGTTTGAAACTTCGCAATTTGAAATGAGTAGATATAGATTGATAGATAACTTGTTAAATTCTCTATAATTTGTAAATTATTATTATTCCAGTTTAAGAATTCTACGAAATGTTTATCACCATTTGCTAATCTATATGCTAATGGAGGTGTGCCTTGCAGGTAAATTTAAGTTTTTTCGATCAAACATTCAACTTATTATTATATTATTATCTTTATATTTCATAAAATATTTTAACTCTAGACTATTCGATGAATAAATTAATGAGATGAGCTCTAGTCCTGTAGATTGAAAAATTTTAACCATTGAAATCTTTTTTTATTATTATAGATTGTTCCATGGTAGTGTTAAACATAGAATACAGTGGGAAATTCCTCCAGAACAAGTTCCATTTAATCCTATTCTAGTAGCACTAGCTGATGTAAGTATTATTTATTTTACTCAAGTCTGTTCCTAGTCTAGTTTATTATTGTTATGATTTTATAAACTTCTTATGAAAATTATTGAGGATGGATGATTCTGAAGACCATCTAAGAAACATTCATAAAAGGACAACAGTAATATCTTGCTGACTTTATTTTCTTTGCGGAAAACAGGTGTCCTCCAACTTTTTACTTAATTTTTGCTATTATTTTTAAGGGTTTACGAGAAACAGTTCATCCGTACATGTTTGTATCACAAACTGGGTTTAAAGAGTTATTGGAGGTCCCTAATGCTGGAGAAAAAGCCACACCCCTTTTACCCAGACTAGCCCCACCCCTCAGAGCTGCATTGGTTAGTACCCATAGTTAATTTTATAAGTATCTTTCCTGTTATGATAAGGGCAGATAATTTGTAGCATATTTTATTTTTGCCTGATCGTATGTATGCATGTTATCGCATCACAGATGTCTGATTGAAAATTGGAATGATGCAAATCAATGCTAAAAGTGTCCACAATACACATAAAAAAAAATAGCAAACCTCTTGTCAGTCCTTCTAAGATTAACGGAAACATCTTATTTCACTAATTTACAAATAAAAGTGTTTTGATATATATTCCAGGCCCACGAGAATGTAGAAGTATTTGAGAGAGGTCTAGCAGCCACTATTCAACTGAGTGACGTCGTAGGACCAGCCTTAACTCCTCATCTTAAAGTTTTACTCATGCCTGTAAGTAATTTAACGTTAGTTTACCTATAGAACTGTGCTCCTGCTTAAAAAAATAATATAAAAACTCACTATTATAAATAATTATTCAGAAGACTTTTGAATTTTGATAATTAAACAGTAAAATGTGTAATCGAGAACCAATGTGAAATTATTTATATTTTTAATATTTGAAGTTGGCTAAGAGGATGATGGAGAAGAAATATAAAGAAAGAATAACTGAATGTTTACAACAACTTGAAGAGAATTGTGGCAGGGTACGATTACTCTTTTGTTTTTCTTAGCTTGCTGGAGAAACTCCTTATTTTACATTGTAAATTAGTTTGGTATTGCAAGGTTCCAACACATTATTCAACTCTGATTTCCCTGTAAAACAAATTTCAGTTAAGAACTAGTTCACTTACCTCCAGAACTAGGGTTTAATTCTTGGGAAAATTAGTGATGAAGTTGTTTTCTTGCTTTCCTGGACCACTGGCTTTTGATTGAGTGGAATGGGTTGCTTCCAGAAACAATGGCTGTTAAAATACATTAGAAGTTTCGAACCCACAACACCCGATCACTTAATCAGACTACAATCCAATTTCTTTTGAAATTCTTTCTTGTCTTTGTACTGTGTTTAAGTTTTTTGTTTTCTATTACAGGAAGCTCTTCCCATCATCAAATCAAAAGTGCCGACTTATTCTTCTATTTATGGATGACAGTAGTATCCATATTGGTTTTATTCTATAGTCAGTAGTGATCTCAACAACTGTTTGTTCTTTCCTTCCACAGTGCTATTGATGTGTGGGGTGGAACTAAGCTCAGCCAAACGTAGGACAAAATTTGAAAACCGGGCCTTGTATTCTCAAAATGATCTTAGTGCTAGGATGTCCTAGGGTCTTAACTACTAACACTGTCTTTAGGACGTCCTAGCTATAAGACCGTTTGGAGAATACCTGGCCTAGAGTTTAAAGATTGGGGCTTTCTTTCTGAGCTTACCCCAAGATAGCCAATCTATAGAGCACTATAGTGAATAATATTGTCTACTATATCTTAATATGTTGTGCCTTATATAAGTCTTCATGTTTATCTATAATCAGTCTGAACATTCAGTTAACAGAAGGTGTTGACAAAGGAGGCAACTGAATGCAGGACCAATTCCTGAATTTTGTTATTTTTGTATGATTATGACTATTATCAACTGATTAAAAAGAGGTTTTCCAGACTTTGTATATCAAAGACACTTATAGCTTCTATTTACACCATTCTGATAATTGTTTGAAGTCTGTTTTCCATTATTTTCCTTCAGCAATAGTAAATATTTACCATATCTTAGGATAGATGTGAATAATATCTACTGTTGCTAAAAAAACATGGTGGTTTGTGCAATTCCACAATAACGACTAGAATATGATGCAAAAAGAAGCTATGTCTTGATGTACAAACAAAGATTAGAAATTATTTTAGGATTGATTTTAAACATAAGCCTAGAATGCCAACATTTCAAACACCAAATATGTACATCATCAAACTAGACAAAATAAACTCTGTCTTATACCTTGACCCCAATAGCTACTACTCTTGTATTATGAAAGTTGTAAATGTAGCAATTTGGTTAGATTGTATGTTAGCTCATACAGTCAATCAGAGTTTACGTCAGACAGACTGAGAACAATAAGCCACGATGTTTACAATCTTTCTGTCAAGGGCTCTGATTGGCTGTATTCCCAGGAGAACGATCGTTAAAATCACTGCATTCTGTGATACCAGAAAAGGAAAATTGGCATGCAGTCTACTAGACTGAGTCTAGGTATAAGACAAAGTTGGTATTAGCTTGACATTATGAAAATAGTAACAAATTAGTAGGTCTTTTTATGAATCATATTTAAACATCATTCCAATTTCTTTTTTCTCAATGTTGTTTTATATTCTCATTTTAAATATTTTTTAGATATTTTTCTTGTTTCATTATGCAAATAGATTTTAATTTTAGTTCTGTGTTATTAGTCTATGTCCTTGAACTTTGCCCCTAATTCAATCAAATCTTAAAGAGATTGTAAAGAATAGTCATTATAAATAAAAACAAAAGCTTCAGTTTTTTTGCAATTTTTCTGGATGAAATTTACAAAAAATATCTCAACAAATTTGATTGATTGAAATGAAATTCAGACTCAGTCACTCGCTGAAACAAACATAAAAACAATAAAATCATTTAACAAGATTTCAACAGGGAAACATTTTATACCAGAGCTGATACATTATGAAATATAGAAGATAGAGGGAGAGAGGGAGGGGTAATTAAGTATGGGGGGTGGGAAGAAATATAACCTGCGAAAACTCAATGTTAAATGAAAGATTTAAGAAATACCAACCTTTATGAAGGTAGGTCACAAGTTCCTAGAGCAACGTTACAAAATGATTATCATCTAGCCATTGCTTTCACAATCTCATAGAGGTGGATCATCATCTTATCATTGCTTAAAGAACTTGTAAAGCTCATTGCACACTGCATGGTGTTTGCAAGATCAAAAGATAAAAAGTAGAAATTAGGATGATGAACAACATTTGGTTTGCCATTCGAAGCCAGGGGTAGAATAACCCTGTGCATCAATATCTTGGTCTATCATATTAATATAGAGATAGGTTAAACACATGCAAACCTTAAAACTCATGAAAATGTTTCTGTAAACATTAGCAAATTTGACCACTATAAATTCAACATAATTCAAAATGAAACCTGGCGCATGAACAACCATATGAATCAGATCTGAAAACAAGAGATTCTTTTCATCAAACAAGGTCCAAAGTCTTCTTTGTCAAGCATTGGGCAAGATTTAAAACAATAATTAGCAAGATTAAAAAACGATCCAAAATAACAAAAACAAAATGCTTCTTGCTGAGAAAAATGCAGAACGTAGGGCAAACATGCAATTCTTATGACTTAGTAAAATAATAACAAATTACCATTGGTAAATATCAGAATAATGAGTTACTAGGGCCTGGTAAAGATATTTATCTACGTCAGGCATTGATTCCATAAACACAAACAGTTCACTTTATTTATAGGTAGAATAAATAATAATAGAAACTATACAGAATAAACTTATATTGTGTTGATTATTACTTACACTACCTCAAAATAAAACACAAACACAAACAGTTCACTTTATTTATAGGTAGAATAAATAATAATAGAAACTATACAGAATAAACTTATATTGTGTTGATTATTACTTACACTACCTCAAAATAAAATAGAATTCTAATGTTTATGGTTTGAATTGATGTTGATGTTAAAAACCAATCAGGATTGATACAAGATATCAAGAAATCTGTAAGATTTTAACAACTTTGAAATATTTCATATTTCTCCCCATTTCCACTAGCACCACTACTCATAGATATTTTACGATTCGTGTTATTTGGTTTGGGAGAGGGGAGAATTTTCCCATTGGAGTCTATTACACTATATGATGGTCGAATGTCCTCAGGCGATGTTTTAGCACTGTTTAACACTGTCTCTTCCTTATCTCGTTCAGAATCACTTTCCTTCAAAATGTCTTTAATTTTGTTACTACGCCGTCTGAATTTTGATGCAGGAATTATCTGCGTTGAATTGTCAATAACGTTATCATTCGCTCCATAGACGGGGGGAATATACACGAAAATTTCTTCATTTGTGGGTAATTCTTCCATAGCAATATCATTATGTTTTTTTTTTCTTTCTTTAACAGGTTTCGAGTGTTTTTCAATCAAACTCTGATGAGAGAATTTTCCATTTTGTTTATACTTATCAAGAAACGTTTTCTTTTGTTTTTTCTCAGCTTTCGGTTTGGGACGCGATAAAAATTCCTCATCGAATTTCGCAGGTTTTTTTCGTCTTCGTTTACCAGACACGACCGGAAATTTATCTTCTGGCAGACGTCCATTTTGAGTGATTTCACTTGTTTCTTGTTGTGAATTATTTTCTAGCGAAGACAGAGTTTGTGAAGTAACACATTTACCTTGATATGGAAAACATTTTTCTCTCAAAGTCTTATTACTGCATTTACCTTGTGAATAACTTTTCTTTGACATGGATTGTGTCTGAGGGGTTTGTGAAGAGTTTGTTTCTGGCAAGGATGGAGGCTGAGGGGTCTCACATTCCCCTAGCGGAGAGGATTTTTCAGTCGTAGTGTTCACACACACATCAAAAGTTTTAGGTTCAGGTTTTCTCAATATTGAGGTATTTAAACTGGGTTTTGAATAAATAGGACAAGAGTTTAATAAACTTTGTAATAATGCTGGATATTTTTCACTGTTACACATTGTCGTACTTTCACTATTTATTTTTACATTTTCTCCACTAGTTTTTGAACTTTCAGTTCTATTTTTATCCAAATTGATTGCAAGAGGTGCATTTTCAACCCCCTCATCAGTCTTATCAGAATTGTCGGATACCAATTTGGATTTTTTTGAATTTGGGAAATGAATTTCAACATCTGAAGAAGTTTGTTTGTGATTCAAAATGGCACCTGCAAGTTCTTTGTCTTCATTCTGAGGAAAAATGTCTCTTAATTTTCGTTTTCGAGATTTGTATTTTGAGGGACTAGATTTTTCAGGGGATGAAACAGTTTCTTGAAGTATGTTTTGGTGGATTATAATACAGTTTGATTCAAGAGTTGCCTTTTCTTTATCAGAACAGTCTTTAACATAAACTTCCTCGGAAATATTCGTTTGGGACATTGGCACGCGAGAAGCTTTTTCTTCATTTTGAAGAGTATTGGAAGTATTCTTTGATAAATTTGATTCGATTTTCTCCACATTTTCATCATTTTTTGCGTTCACTTTTGTCGCTGGAACAGACCTGATTTCTGTGAAAGTAACTTCCATCTCTTCATCTCGTTCCAATTCTTCAGAATCAACAGTTTGAGTTTCTGAAACGTTTCTGTGATTTTTCAACAGATCTAAATTTCTCTGAAGTTCAGAAATGGTACAGATTTTAGACAGAAGTAAAACAGTCAGTTTTAACAATTTCTGGAAGGATTCCATCAGGCTTGAATCAGTTCCTGAAAGAGAACTCTATATGTTAAGTGTTATTGCAATATGATCACTAATAATCTTAATATTGGGTGTAAATTACTAGGTGGATTGTGTCTCTAATAATCCTAAACTTGATGTCAAACAAAGGCTATTATCAACCAGCCATTTTGGACAGACAATTGCATGTCCAGCAAATATGGCCAAATCAACAGCCCTGTGATAGATGTAAATAAATTATTGCTTTCTGTGACACAATTTGCATCGTCCAATTGCTGCAGTAGCGTGGCAGTAGACAAATAAAAAAATGTTAAAACTAAAGCCAATTCCCCAACTCTCAAATGAGCTTTCTAAGTGAACACAGAGAAAATACTGAAAATAGAAAAATTTACCTAAATTACGATAAAGACTCAGCATGGTTTTCTTTAGTTTGATATTCAACATAAACTTGTTTTTAAATAGCGTAGCTTTATTCAGTTTTAAATCTCGATTCAGAAAACTCGACACATTTGACACATGTTTTAAAAGTTTCACTGGAAAGGTTGGTCTGGATTTTTTTCTGAAAATTAAAAAAAAAAATAATGAATGTAAATAAACCATAAATCAAATTATCAATGCGCCACATTATCACAGACCCAGAAGTGTAGAATGGAGTAAATTATGCCAGTGCCACCGTTTTTGTGTAATGTTTTAACTTGCATAAACAGTAGAGTTAATTTAAATCTGGGCCATATTTGAACTATGATAAGATCCAGATTGTATTTTTAGTGGGGAAGGGCTTTAACATGACTGGCTATTAGAACTAAATTGTATAGAAAGTCAAAATTTTAAGAAATTCCCCCCTGAACTTACTTTGAAAGTGTTGAATTATTTTCTACTATGTCTTCAGAAGCAGACGCAATCTCAGCAAAAAAATGAAGAGAAGTGTTTGGAGTTGCTTCCCTTTCTAGTTTATTAAATTTCTGACACAAAGATTGAAGTCGTGGAGTTTTAGGATCAGATCTATCCAGTTGCGGTGAAGTTTTCGGAGTGTCGAACAAACTAGCCATTGTATTGGACGATTTCTGTGGACTCAACACCCAATCAGGCTCCTCTCCTAATATCACTTGGTTCAATGTTTTTAAATCTGCGTTCGAATTCATACAATTCTTTTTCATTGGCCCATAACTGTCCTCAAAACTTTCTAGACAATTTCGTTGAGTTTTGGCAGGGGACTGGTTATTGAAACTTTCTGAGTAGTCATTTTCTTCCAGTTGATTCAAGGGGATTGTATTTTCTGCGGATTTAAACGGAGAATATGGATTGAGCATGTTTCCTTCGTCTTTCTGAACTAATTCAGCCAATGAAAATAGAGGAACACATTCGAATATTTCTTCTCCCGTATTATTGGCTATGACCGTCACATTGGAATTGGACATGATGGTGTGTTCTTTTCTCCCGTTGCTGATATTCTCGGTGTCTGATACACTGGGAGTTGAGGCGCCATTCCTGGAGGCAGACAGATCGATCCGAAGTTTGTCAGGCGAGGACGAATCCAACTCAAAAGAATCATTTAAAAAATCCAGATTGTTTATAGTTTCAATAGCAGACGAGAGTTCAGCGTCTGCCACTTTCATTCTGCTGCCCATTTCTTGGTCACTTCCTGTTGCAGCATCGCGATATTTTGATCTACCACTCTCTTCATTTACATGAGTTTTGGGTCTGCAATTCACGTCCGTTGAAAATGTTTTTGACTCGATATCACTTATACTAGTATTTTGAACTTTTGGCACAGGAGAGTTGACTTCCGTTATCGAGTTTTGATCATTTTGAGTGACAGTTTTTGACACAGATGTAGAGTTTGTGTGAGAAGATGCTGTAACCTTAGAAACGGCTGGAATTGAATCATCAACATGGATATGGGTTAAATCTATATTTGGCACACTTTCACACGAGTCTTCACAATCCAGATCAGTTTGTACTGCGCAAGTTTTTGTCTCTGATTCTGTTGAGTCTTTGAGTAAATGGAAACGTGCTTGAGTAGGTGGACGTCCTCTTTTTTTCAAATTTTGAGCTTTCGTGACCACCATTTTTTTAAGTTCTAGCTGAGAATTTTGACCTTTATCATTTGATTTTGAAATTGATTTCCTGGATCCGTGTGCAAGTTGAGGTTGTATAAGAACTTCTGAGTTTTGAACGAAATCCGTTCCAATATTGGCAGAAGCTGCAGCCATTGATAAAATATCTCCAGAATTTACAACACCTGTTTCAGTTTCCGGAAAAGTTATTTTAGATAAAGAAATCTTTAATTCATGTCCGAATATTTCTCTTGGTTTTGATTTAAGAATTTGATTAAAATAAACCTTGGCCTGATGTTTGTGAGGTAATTTGCCCAGTAAATAAGAACAAATCTGCATGAAGCTGGACAACTTGATCCATTCCGATTCGAGAAACGCTACAGGTACTTCTTGCTTTAAAGCTTTAAAATGATTTTTGACTCCGTCAGGGCTTGTAATTAGTCTACAATTAAATTCTTTCACAAGGCTGTAAAATTCCGTAAAACTTACCCCAGGAGCGTAAACTACGACTTGATAAAAATTAACGCACACAATTTCTCGTCCGTCGTCTAACATAAACGCGGCTAAAATCTTAT
Organism: Lottia gigantea; assembly: GCF_000327385.1. NCBI lineage: Eukaryota > Metazoa > Mollusca > Gastropoda > Lottiidae > Lottia > Lottia gigantea. Next base: position 595,557 of record NW_008707002.1, on the reverse strand, counting down.
CACTGAACATCAGCCGTCCAATTTCCGCGACAGTGAATTTATCTGTTTTACCATCCCTTACCAGATAAGTTGTTATCATATCCGAGCCTGTTGTTTTATTTTTAGGTTTAGTTCTGATATAAGTTCGTGTTGGTATAGGTAGTGGAGTTGGGGCCTGCCACGATTTCAGACTTTTATATTTTGAACAATGGTGACCTAAATATTTTTCGTAAATGATTGTTCGATTCTTGTCATTCACATCTCGGTTTAAATAGTCAATAATCCAACCTACAAATCCTGCACTGAATAACGCTGACTTCGTTTCGGTTTGAGACAGAAATCCTTTTTGTTTCATGTATTCACGCTCTTCAATTAATAACCGGTCGACAAATGACGGGAAACTTTTGCCGCATGAGGAAAATAACTGATGAGCTGCCTTATTAAATATTCCAGTGGAAAATAATTGTCCAGAACTGATGTACGCTGTCTCATTTCGAACGAAACTACACAATTCTATATCATTGATTACAACTCTTCCAACGTGTCGTAAAATTATTTCTTTTTTATTTTTAATATAACTTTGTTGTTTGATTTTTTCTTCCGTGTCTATCAGGATATTTTCACAATCACAGTAAGGTGGAAGTGGAAGTGAGATTTTCTCAGGAAGTGACGTCACATCGTCCCAAACAATAACACTTTTTTTATTCTCACGTCCGGCTTTTTCTTCCTGACACGACACCTTCATAGTTCTTCGCTTGTCTTCCACACGTTGCTTTCGAGATGGCGCAGACGCTTGTTCATACATTTCACTCGTTACACAGTCTTCATTAGCTGCCACTTCCGTTTGTTCAAAATGCGTGTAAATCATGTCGGAGTTCTGAGGTCGATTGAGCAGAATTTCTGGATTCACAGAATGTTCCGAAGATGACAGTTGACCGTCTTGTGAAATTTGGAGACACGAACTCAGCACTTCTAAATCTGAAGCAGACAGTGTTCCACTACTGGTATTGGACGAATTATGATCAAGTAAAATATCGGCGAAGGAAACTTGGTTGCTGTTTTGAGACGAAGTAAGTAAACTGGATGAGTTTTGTGAACCATTGATTCCAAGATTTGAGTTTGAGTTATAATTTACACTAGGAATAATTTCGCCAATATCGTGGATATTTGTTTGAAGTTGGTAGGAATGGGAAGTGATTGGTTGAGGATATTGAGCGAACCTCGTATACGCATTAGATATCACTGTCTGATTGGCTGCGAGAGTTTCCTGTGGATTATAGAGATAGTTATGAGTTTGTTGGTAGTTATTGACTTCACCTGTGTATTGAGTATTTTGTACTTTATTGATATATTGTGGTAGAGATATTAACTGGGTAGTGTCTCTGTATTCACTCGATGATAAATAGTTCTGACCTGTATCTACCATCTTGTCATGGTTATGTATTGGAATATCAAACACGTCATTCTGCTGTATTATATCATTCTGTGCTGATATTAGGCCTAAGTTTTGTTCGTGGTTAATGCTCTGAGCTACTGTGACGTAATGTGGGACAATTTTATCGTACTGAAATGACGTAGAGTCTGTCATTGTAAAATTGGAATTAATATCCATATTAGGATAAGAATACGCCACTGAGAGTTGAGTTTGAAAATCAGTTGTTTGAACAGAGTCTGGAATATTGGTGGTACTAAAATCATTCAGATCCATTTCAAGTTGCGCTATTTGCTGACTTCAATTCCTGTCAACATTTTACACATCAGTGGAACCTGCAAGAACAAAATATAATTTTAGCTTAAATCTCGACTTCAGTTCAGAGTTCAGATGGGTTCAATAATGAAGCTTGTGCACTGGTATTCCAATTCTAATGAAAAGTGGAGGTAAAACTGTGTATGCACCAACGAAATTGAGAAGACAATAACTAGATTACTGGAACTAGAAGAGTGGAGGGAAGTGCCATGCCACATTGCAATATAAAAAAGTCTATGACTTGTCTAAAGTTTAAGGTTTTAGTCTCTCAGACGTTAAGCTTTGATAAAATTGGCCTTACATTAAAAGCTCTTGGAGAAACATAAGTGACAGCAATTAATAAAAGGCAAATCAATAGAATGTAAGAGCCACAAACCATTTTCATTGGAACTTTTGGAAGTTTGGAACAAGTGCTTTTTTAGTCGGCCATTTTTTTTTAGGTGTACTTGGTTAGCAGTTATATCATCAAAAAGAAACCATCTTATTTTAAGACATTGAAAATAAAATGAAAAACAACTTTAATTGACAGGTATGAAACACTCACAATTTTTCAACAAGATTATCTATGGTCCTTAAATTGCAACTGATTATTTATGCAAACTGTTGACAGCGGAGCCCATTTAGTTAAGCAAGTTAAATATGAAAGAATTTGCCAATAGATGGGCATAAAAGAATCAGCCGGGAAATTAAAGGGAGATAAGCGGTGATATATTGTCGTAAATTTATGCCGAAAATAGGTCGTAATTAATATTGATGGAGTAGAAAATGTCATTTTTCTAAAGAATATTGAGTGAGGGGCTTCTAAAATCGTAATTTGAAGATGGACATGCACGTTGAGCCCATGGAGCCCGACTCTATAGAATCAGGGGTCGTCGATCCACCTGAGAAAAATTCAGTGCCACTTTTAAGACCAGGAAGCATGGGTAAGTGACTTTAATAAGCCAATTTCTGTTTGAGTCATTGTGGTGAGGAAGGGGGATTACTACTGTTGGATTATTGCCAATATTTCATTATGAAGGGAATGAGTAGATAGCATATGCTGCAATCTTTTCTTGTTATTTACAATTCTATATTAGAATGAGATGTCCAGAGCTAATACCCATTCATATACTAAGGCTTAGATTTTTAATTGACATTTGTGTATTAACTATAATTTTAGAAGTTGGAACCAATATATTTTCCATGTCAAAGCCTCTTAGCCTGATAATAATGACTGTATAAATTTTGATAATGATTGTTATTTCAGTGATGATGTCATTAACAGTAGCCGACTATGAGAATCATTACTGGCCGAAATTACAAGATGCAATCGACCAACTTCTTACAATAAAACCTGGGTGTTATATTCCAATTTCTTACGAACAAATGTATAGGTAGGTTTGAAAACTTGGTGATATTAATGTGGTTGTTTATTCATTGATGAAAGCGGGTCAAGACATACAGAATAGAAATAAATATAGATTATACTGGGGTAACATTACAACACAAAAATATCAATAAATAAGATGATCATAACATTGACAAGAGGACTGCAGCTAGGATTTACAGTGCCTTCGGCTCAGCACCATCATTAGGGTGGGGTCCGTGGGGGCTGGGCCCCAGTAAGTGAGAATTAAGTCCCAGCAAAACTTTCTTCAGTTCAGCAGAGATTGATTCATACAGTGTCTTTACACAAAATCAAAAAGAAATAGATTTTGTTATGTTTTTGGCACCTAAATGAGTTCTCTGGGTACAAAATTTGAGCCCCAGTACCATTTCATTCCAGCTGTGTTAGCTAGATCCCTCTTATAGTTTCATCTATTCATGCTTACTAGAGTTTGGAAGGTTCAAACAGGTTGACCATATAAAACAATATTGTAACATATTAATAGGTAGGTTTTGATGTTTCAGTGTGGTTTTATATAATAATATCATTAGAAATTAAATGATAAAGTCAAGTATATTGTCATTGTTTGTTTGTTTATTTTTGTTATTGTAGTTGTGTATATAAATGTGTTTGTAAACAATTCTCAGAACGATTGTATAAAGATTTATTACGCCACATGGAACAACACGTTACCCATTTAACAGAAGAACTCAATAATAGTGTAAGTTTATTTCAATCATATATTTTATAGACTGGTTCAATATTTTAGTTACTATCTTCGAAAATATTTTGCTTTCTATCTCAACAATTAAAGCCACTCTGTTTTAGATCAATATTTATTGTTTAAATTTACTCTTGTTTGTATTAAAATGGCGTCTGTAAACTAAAGTTTATACTGGAAATAAAAGACGTGAATGAATGAACTATTATTTTATATTTTATGATTGTATTTAGAAATGAATGTTAATTATATTCTAGATGCAAGACAAACGTGAATTTGTAGAAAGGTTTGCGTTCACAATGAATCAATATCTTCAGGCCCTGGCTGGTATTGTTCCTATTTTTAATTATATGGTAGGTCTACTAATTACTTTAATTTAATAGAATTATGGTCTTGACAGGATTCCAAAACAGTTTTACACTTACAGCTTCTATTTATATAGGCTGATTACAAACTGTATATAAGTTTTTATCGTTGTACACGTGTTATTTGCAGTTATGTATCTTTATACAGGCTCAATGTTGGAAAGGTAGTCCTAATTGATAACCCAATAAAGAAATTATTATTATTATTAGTATGACTTATGAAATATCAAATCAGAAAGCATTAGGCAAGGGATTCTAAATGTGGATTACCCTTATCACTTCTAAAAAGTCATGGCTAAATAAGCATTAGACTCACCAATTACTATATTTTATATTTTTGAATATTTCAGAATCGTTTTTATGTAGAAAATAAACTTAAAACTGACCTGAATGAAGAATTACGTAAAATATTCCGTATCCAGGTTGTTGATAATCAAATCTCACATATTTTAAGTAAGTACTGAGTACTGTTAGATTATTTTCACAAATTTTACTTTAATCAAACAATTAAACAGGTAATAAATAATTTAAAACAATTGAGCCCTTTATCAGGTAAGTATTCATTACTTACAGACTAGAAATAATCTTGGGTCATTTCTTAAGGATTTTTGTTTTAATAATCGTTATGATTTAACATTGGAACAGCTTGCCAGACAAAGTAACATACACCCACTGATAACCTAGGCTGAATTAAAACTCGTGCTATTTTACAGTCAGTATTAAAGATAAATTGATGAGTAAATATTAATTCTGATGTTATTTTTTCAGATCTAGTAGATGAAACTAGCAGTCAACCTTTTGTAATCTCACCACCAGTTATGGCTCGATTAATACAGAATCTTTATTCTCTTAATCCAGGTGGGTTTCAGTTTTCTTCGTCTGAAAATCCACGAGGTTCACTAGATGATGATTTGTTGATATCTTACTCTACCTGTTAAAACTGAATACTCCTGCTTCATGAAAACCTCTTAAGCCATTCAAAGTATGAGTCAGGTGGTATTTGGTCAATTATTGTGTAACTGTGAGTATTCACAATAACCTTCGAGTTGAGATTTGGAAAACTTACTAGTCACAAGTGCTTGTTTTATCAATATGAACAATGTTTGAATGAATTTTATTATTGATATTTCAGAATATGTAAATTTGAAGCCTAATTTATTTTCACGTTATATTCCCAACGTTCTTCCTTCTACCTCAGCCAATGAGTTAGAACGATATCAAGTTGAAGTGAAAGATATGCAGAAAGATATATATGGAACTCCTGGCTTTGAAAGGTATTGATGGAATTTTACATGTAATATTATATTGAAGAAAGTTGGTGAAATTGTTTATTATCATTCAAAGATAAACAAACTCTACTGAAATTAAAAAAATCTTGCTCTTAATTTTTCGCGTTTGATTGCAAACCATGTTTATCAATTTTATATTTTCATTCAGTGATTGAAAGAAATGTTTTGATTATCGTGGGGTTAATGTAATAATATTATAATAAATGTTAAATATATTTACAGGACTTGTCATCGAAAACGATCGTATGAAGAAGATGCAGCGTAAAAATGAAATATTCTGTTTATTTTATGGAAATATTCTGTGATATTTGTATGGGTGAAACTGTTTAGTGCTTGTGTTGATAGTACATGAATTTTTTTTACGTGACGTGTTACATACACGGGTGAATTTCACAAAACATTTAAAGACGCAAAATTTTCGTTTTAGTCAACTCAATAATGGATGCTTTAATTGCGTGTTAAAAATAAATACACAATAATCTCAATAGGATTTTACCATATCAGTTTGGAGGAATGAAAATTAAGTTGAGAGTGAGGGTGAGATGTTTTTTAAGCCTCGGTATATAGAGGATAATGGAAGTAACAGTGATCTATATAATGTTATAAGAAATAACACTGATAGAAAGTTGGTATGAAAGTCATATAGTCATGTGATTTGTTTGTTTTAACAACTGTTAGTATTTAATGTCAATTACCTTCGCACTTTCCACAATACAAAAATTATCTTAAAAAAAAAAAACGCTAAAATTATCGTGCATCTCAATCTACAGGTTTCAGTTTTCTATGAATTATTTTACTTTGATTATTTTGGTTTTGACTAGTTTAATTATGTCTTAACAAATTTGTAAATGATAAAAAAAACAAATTCTGCACAAAAGCATGAATTAGTAGTCAACGCAACAAATGATTCAATGGTCCAATAATTCCGAGGGCAATGAAAAACTAAGGTGAGTAGGGGTGAGATGATTTATAACTAGTAAAAGATTATGCCAAGATATTTAGAAGGTGATTTAAAACTACAGGCAGTGGTGGAGATTTAAGATCATGTTTATCAATTTTTGAGATTATTTCAAACTAAGGGGAATGGGGACGTGGTCTTTTATAACTAGTATAAGATTATGCTAAGACGTGGGGGGGAGGGAAGGGTTGGTGAGGGAGGGAGTCATGTTTTAAAATGAGTTTTAGAATTAACCCTGTGAGTAATAGAATATTTGACCAGCCAAGTGGGCGTGGTTCTCTATGATTGTTGTATATAATTCTGTTATTTTTGTTTATAATTTATAAACATTTTCAAACCTTCAATTTTCTTGTTTTTTTTACTGTCTTCTGCAATCTTCAAACTTAATCAGCTCTCTCAACCAGAACAACATTCATCTTCGTTAGCCCAATTAGGTTCAGTAGAGTTGGACGTAAAACTCCATCCATTCTTTGTCAGGTCCTTGTATCAACTTATCAGATCTCACTTGAGGTTAATCTTTTGTTACAACAGCTTCATTAGAACTCACTCACCTCATACCAGTCTGCTATTGGGTGTGTCACCTTGCAATCATTGAGAGAGTTCTCTGTGTTAACCATATTTCACTTCAGAAGTTCGACTCGCCCCAGTGGATTTTAACAATAATATAAAAGAAAATTTTCAATGACATGGTACTAGTACAATTTCCCAACAAATTTTGTCAGAAAAAAAAAACATAAGTACAAGAATATAGATACTAGTTTTGTCACCTACAATAATAATAATAATAATAATAATAATAATAATAATGAAGTAAGAATGATATCATGAATATTATTTATTGCACAGTAATATAGAATGATTAATAGATTACAAATAATATTTACATCTTAACTAAGCTTAGCATGTCCAAACTTGAAAAGATACCAACTTTATGACACAAAGCAGATGGCTTTGACAAGTATAAAATTTGAAACAAGCTGAAAATAGAGGCCTTTTAAATCAATGATGTGAAATGTACAGATTAATGGGGGCTATATAGTGTGTTAGTCATCTGATTGACACCCCTCAACATTCTATTGAACTCTTCCAAACATGCATACTTTCTATCAATATGAAACTGTATATGGATGATTGGAAGAATTCATTTGTAATATTAGGGGTGTTATTTGTTGTCTGTCAAAATTAAAATGCAATTCAATATCAAGATTCACCAAAATTCAAAACAAAGCACCCAAGTTTAGAACATACTTGACCTCTGATAATGCCTTGACAAAATTGATAACATAATTTGCACGGTTTGTACTAGACCCTGCTCTATGTTTCTAGCTATGCCTATGGTTATGCCTGTAGTCCTATCTGACTATATATTTTAAGGGCCTTATTCTGGAAAACTTAACTTAAAATGATTTTATTGTTCAAGTTATTTGATTGGTCAATTACAAAAATTGATTTTAAATTTAGTTTTATTATCCAATCAGATGACTGGATTTTATTTCAGTTAAGTTTTCCGTGAAGAAGACCCCAGGAACCTGTTTCTCAAAATTTGCAGACTAAACTTACAAGTTAAGTGTAGAAAAATGTTATTTCTACGTTATCATATCGTTAATTTATAATGTTTACGCTCGTACGTTAATCTAGGATATTATGAGAAACAGCGTCCAGGTAACACTAACTTTAAGTGAAGTAAAAAGCTATGATTATAATATGAAAGTATATTGGGTATAATAGTAATAAATAGTATGTCACATGACATGAGGTATTTTATCAACTCAACTAACAATATTTACAACTTTGGCTCATAAAATATCATTTTTAGTCAGATCAATACTACTCAAATCTTACTTTAGGAATCAAGAAAAGTTATCTAACAGTGAGTCTTGTGTATATTTGAAGGTATTTTGTCTTGTATTGATTATTAAAACCCTTTCTCAAACCTCCTGCTCTTTCTTGGTTAAGGAAAACGTTCCCAGATATATTTCAGATTTAATATTTAAATTGCTTCAGAAGTGGAAGGTTTGTCAGGGAAAATTATGCCAAAATATGAGCACAATGAACAATCAATGAATGACAATGTATATATTTTGTCAGGAAAGGTTGATTATATTTGATAATGAGATTATTAAGATGACTAAAGAAGAAAATTAAAAACTGGACCATAAATAAAATAAAATAAAATAAAATAAAATGAGTATTTTGATGTAAAAATGAGAATTCTCGTTTTTTTCTTTTTAATATAAAATGAAATTGAGTTCAAGGTCCTACTTTTCTGCACCTGATTGGGCTAATATAAATAACAGTGTGCAATGAGGGAATTTTGCCACGACAGAGGAACCTACCAGACCTACTCTTTATTTTTTGTTCAATTTTCTTAAACGTATCTTATAAGAGTAAGCTTTGAGCTTTCCAGTCTGAAATTGTTAAATTTGAGCCTGATGTTAATAATGATTCAATAAACTTCTCTGTCAGCTAGATTGTGTCACATGACTAGATAGCAAACTAGACTCCTTCGTCTCAAAATATCAGTAAAATTTTCAAAATCGTGAAATTTGAGACACAGAGATCAGATCTTTAAAAAATTCAGTTGAAAAAAGAATAAAAAATACTCATATAAACACTAAAATATTGCACAAAACTAAAAATAAGCAAATCATATAATTTTACCCAAAACTAATATCAATTTTAATAAAAATGATCAAAATAAAAATGACCAGAGTTTAGTGTCTATCACTTGTATATTGAAGACAATTTGAATTTCTTGTTTATTTAATAATTCTGCAGTTTTAAAAAGTGCCTGGTTTGCAGACTATCATAATCTAGAATATTTTAAAAATCAATAGAATAAAGTAAATTAAAATACTGATAAACAAATTGAACTAAATAAAACAGTGGTTTAAAATATTGTTTTTTACTTGAGAATATCTTTCAATAAGATTAGATTATTTCAACCAGTTATATTACTGTTATAAATTAGATATTCAAATAGTCAAAATTGTAGAAAATATCTTAAAAAAACCAACATCTCTTCTTTAAATGAACTTCTTAAAAACATACAGAAACTAATTGTAAAAATTCTAGCATAAACTAGCTAAAACTCACAAGTAAATGTTGTAATCCTTAAAAATTCACTTAAAAAGAGTTAAAAACACACTTAGCGGTTTCCAAATCAAAATTTAAATATTCTAGAGTCAACTCCCATCAAACATTAAAACTATGTATTTTTTTAATAGGAGGTTTTGGTTTATTAGATATATTCCCTGTTATTTTAACATCACTAGGGGTTGATGTTTCCAATATTTTATCTTGATTAAATTTAGCTGTTAAAGCTGACACTTGAGAAGCAGAATGAGTAACCCCTGTTTTTTCTCCGGTTGGGGATTTTGTCCGTGTAACACTTGCAGCAGGTTTAGCCCCAGATTTTGAAGTTTCTGCTGCCAAAGTTTTAATTCCCACTTTAGAGTCTACAGGTTTTACCCCTGTATTTCCCTTTTTAGGAGGCGTGGCAGGTTTGGGCCCACTGTTTATTCGAGACACATGTGTTTTATCACCTGGTTTTGAAATATTTTTATTGTCTAATGTACTTCTAGCTGGTGACGCACTTTGATTCCGAACTAGAGGTTTATTTTTAGTAACACTAGGTTTGGAAATATTTGTAGTTTTTGAATCTGTTTTTGGTTTTAAATTTGAAGATGGTTTGTCTCTAAGACTTGGTCTCTGTTGTGATTCTAGCGACGTATTTTTATTACGAGCGTATTTATTTACTGGGCTATTTTTAGAGTTTGTTGGTTCGCTGTCCTCGAAGGCTTTACTTCCTTCAGGAATATTGGTGTAATTAGCCGGCTGCTCCTCCTTCAAATCGCTCTGAGTATTTAAATATTTTGTGATGTCATCAAGTAGGTCACCGTTGTCGAATAACGTAGTTGGGTTATTCATATAAACCCCTGTACTGTCGGGTCTGCCCGATTCTAACGCTTTAGGTTTTGGAGGAATAGAGACGCGAGGTTCCGGGGGTAAAGGTCGTGAGGGTGGCGATAACGAACGGAATGATGTATTAGCAGACGGAGATCGAGATCGTGGAATACTATTGGTCGATCCTGGTTTAGGAGGGGAGATAATTCTATCTAAAACTGATTTACTCAAAGTTTTTGGTGGTGAGAGATCTTCTTTGTCTTGTGTTGCTAAATTTGCTGGTCGTACAGGACTTCTGCTACCTTGACTTCTGTCTGACTTGCTGCGTTTAACTGTGACTTCTTTACCATGAGGAGGTACAGGGGGAACGCCTCGAGCACTGGGGGAGTGAGAAAGATGTGTTCCTCTAGGTAGCGTGTCTGGGAGATCATCAAACATGTTAGAATTACGATTGGTCGTGCTGACAAATACTGGATGTGATATTTCTGCTCCTCGGAAAGATTCTCGTTTTTGTATTCCGGTACGTTCTGATTTGGGTGACAAGGGAACCGACTCTGGCTCTGATTTGGACTGAGTTAAGGGTTTTTTCTCTGGTTTGGGTGAAACGACAGGTTTGGGGGGTAGAGGAATGTCTTGTTTTGACTTTGATTTGGTTGAAGATTTTGTAGATGAAGTTTTATTGATTTTAAGATCCGGTTTGAAAATTTTGTTTTCTGGCACAAATTGGTGAATTTTAGGTTGACTGATTTCTTTTTCAGATGTTTTCTTTTTGAGTTTTTCTGGTGATTTCGAACGCGGTTCATGTTTTGGGACTAGAGGTTTTTGTTGACTAGGGTTGCTAATATCGATATTTGTTTTACGATTCGAGGTCGTAGCAAGAATAGAATCGTTTGGATCATAACCTGGGGGTGAATCCTGTTTTAATGATATCACTGGAGGTTCGTATCGTTTACTCGGGGTGTGAACTGGCTTACCATCAACCAGAATAGACGAAGGGCGTTTCTCTTTACGGTTAAATATTGGTTTCATTGGAATTCTGCAAAAAATAGTGAAGAAATTATGACAACTCTAACATTGTTAAGACAGACAGAAAGAAAAGGATAACAACTTGGGTCCTTTCTACCAGCTGGTCCTTGGCAAAACCGATTGATCATTCCCAGATTATCATTACACATTAACAGATGGGTCGGCTGGAATTATGAGTGAAGATGACTTATTTAACATCACAAGACGGTCATATGCCAGCTGAGATTAGCCACCATTTGTTAAGATATAACCTAGCAAATGATGTCATAAAGATTTCAACACTCTAGCTGTCTGCTCTACAACTCTTCCTCAATTATACATTTTAAAAACCAAATCAATATCAAGAACCAGGCTATTGAATCATGTCATGTCCATTCAATAAACCTCGAAAAACAATGAGATATCTTACTCTCTTTTTCTATCACTTAAAGTATGTTTAGATAAAATGTTTTACTGTACCTGCAGGTATAATCAGGCATGTTTTTCCAGACTTTTTGTAAACGTTTTCGATAGAAAAAGGCCAGGAATATTATAACACATAATAACAATATTAGAAAAAATACCAACAGACCAATTAGTAATTCTTTATTTACTGAAATAAAATAGAAATATGATTAGATATATTAAAACAGAACCTGAAACATGTTGTTACTCAGAGTTTCACATGAAGATAGTGCTCAATACATCAATTAGAGTGATATAGAAATATTATATTATTACAGAACCTGAAACATGTTGTTACTCAGAGTTTCACATGAAGATAGTGTTCAATACATCAATTAGAGTGATATAGAAATATTATTTTATTACAGAACCTGAAACATGTTGTTACTCAGAGTTTCACATGAAGATAGTGCTCAATACCTCAATTAGAGTGATATAGAAATATTATTATTATTCAGAGTTTCACGCTCTGTGATCTTCAGACAACTTTAATCAGCCAATCTAAGAAAATTTCACCAAACTATTTCTGAGTTGACTAAACAACAATTGATAAAAGATTAAAATAATTCTACCTACCTTGTTCATTACTGGCCTGTCCACTGTCAACACTACCCCCAAACCCTGGTTTATCACAGAGAGGAGGGGCGTACCCTATATCACAGTGACAGTTACCTCGACTGTTACATACCTAGATAGAAAACATCAAAATAATATATAACGTCCTACTGTGAAAATATCATTAGCTCTTACCAATATTTTGCCAATATGTTGTTTTGGATTTCGGGTTTTGTTTTACAGTTCAGATTGTTAGTACTTGGTTTATATAGGAATAAAGATCTGCACTGGGCTGACCATCATAAGCACTGGCCATGGCATACTCAATACTTGGGCCTACATAAGACATAGGGGCTAGTATTGACTTGCGACCTGTCAGTAGGACTGGAAGCAGAATATAAACAATATAAGATTATCTACTTACACCATGATTAGCACAGTTAGTAGAACAATCAGTAATAGGTAGTTTAGCTAATGGTACACATTTATGGTTCACACAGATCTATAATTAATAACAAAATTATTCAATGAATTGATGAGATCTGTTTCAATCTGATGAAGAAATTGGAGTGTTTTTTGATGATGATGAATGTGATGGTTTAAAATGTCGACCAAATGATGGCAGATTTCCTGTCAGGAGTGAAGTTTCAAGACTGTGTGTCAAAGTCTTTTAACCCTTTTTGCTTCCTTACAACAATTTGAAGCCCCTTGTTCCTGCTCACATCACCCACCAAAAACAAAGTTATGAGATCATTACCTTAACCAAAGTCACTGCTTTTTAAAATCTTTCAAAGTTTTACTACAAGTTGGGAACCAGTAACCTTAGAGAACTTTTTCCTTACCTTCTCATCTTCACATTTGGCCCCATCAGGAACCATTCCAGGATCTGGCATATCGATTCCAACATCCAACATGGCCGATCGACAGACATACTGAGTATTACCAACTGTTAGAAAGGAGGCTCTCATAGTATGAGCTAGAGAATCTCTCCAGAACATCAATTTCTCGTTTAGATGAACACAGTGTAATAACCCACACATTACATCCCTGGGGGTGACAAAAAAAACATATTATTATTAGTTATTCTAGACTTCTTCAGTAAATAATAAAAATAAATTAGCCTAACTATCCTGATGAGGACTGTCTATCCAAAACAACATGAAATAATCTTGATTCAATTTAAAAGAACTTACTTGTTTCTTTCCAGCCGAATCCTATGAGCTCTTGTCAATAAAGTATTATTGGGTTGAATATTTAAAAGGAAATAAAGAACTTACTCTTTATGACATCTTGTATAATAACTTCTAGTCCAGTTATAGCCACAGTTACCATCGTGTGTTCCCTGCATATTGAGATTCTGATAACAGATAGGATCAGAGGCACGCCCAGTAGTTCCCCACAGTAGTTTACATTGTTTACTATGAGTATTACATTGTCCTTGATAACAATACGACTGAAAATATACAACAGGTGAATTTACTCCAGGGAAATAATTTTATATTTGGTGGAGATAAGAAAAGTGACTGTGTATCTGTTTGAACATGGATACAATGAAAACATCAAACAGGGGTAAAAAAAGAGCTGTAATCAAAAGACAAAATATTGCATTCTTTACCCCTATTTTAAACAGTATAAGATAAGATTATATTTTATTATCAAACTAACCTGGCTCTCTCCACAAGTCAAACCATTTTTCTTATAAACATCATCAGGACAGTATTCCATAGTTCCATTACAGAATTCAGGTAGATCACATTCTCCTACTGGCGCTCGACACAATACAGCAGAGTCTCTATACTGAATTAAATTAATATAATAATATATCTTAGATTGAAATGAAATAGGTCTTGTGTTCTAGTTTTCTTCTATTTGGGCTGGATACCCAAAACACCCTTCTCTTTTCTTTGTTTTCTAAATGTTTATTGATATTAAACTTGTTATTATCAGTCTCATTGTTTACAGACATTGGATTGTCTTTCGTTATCAGTCCTTTCTTAAAATTCAACATTTCATCAGCAGATAGTTTATTTGAAATATTAAATCAGTATATTCCGAATAAATAAATCTTTCCTTTCCTCTACTTTATCAGTATTTCCAGGTCAACCATTTTTCTTCAAATATTTGTAAAATTATAATCACTTTATGTTATATTTTAAAATAATTTCAGTTCTTACCTTACAAGTCTCGAGATTACAACATCTTCCTGTTCCACATTGAGCCTGGGGTATTAACTGACAGGTGGTAGAATTACAACATCTATTAGTACAATCCTAAAATAATATAAACAGATTGATAGATATAGTACACCACCTTAAATTAACAGCTAAAATTTCACAACAAAAGATGGTGATTAATAACCTTATAGTAGAATAACTATAACTAACAGCTAAATTCTCTTAAATACAACTGAGTAACAACTGCAAAAAAACAGCCAAAAACTTTACCTGAGGAAGTCCACAATCACAAGTTTCTCCTTCCTCTACTAAACCATTTCCACAGACTGGTCCTTTATAGATATACTCTGGTTTATTACGTAGACAATAATCCATACCAATTTCAAACGATTCACGTAGAGCACTGATAGAACATGATGACCATTTAGTAGGACTTGTCATTCTGTAATATAATATAATTTATAAAATAAACTAAACTTGTATTAAAATCTCATACACTGTATCCTGTCTTATCTTATACAACTTTCATGACTGTATTAATCTTAACACAATATAATCTGTTCTATCAGCCTAAAACCTCTCATATAAACAATAAACCTGTTAACAGATGATAACTTAAATCTTTAAATTTACAAATTACATCACTCAAAATCAGTCACGTTACTGTAAAATAATTTTACTAAACCCTTCGTTTATACAAAACAAAAACAGTGAATGGTTATTTCATTATTAATAAGTTAAGAGTTGTAATAATATTTATAAAATAACCTACCCACTTGTAGCAGCCATAATACATTTACTCTCTGAACATCGACACACAGAATCATTATCATGTTCCATACCAAAACTATGACCCAGTTCATGAGCTACAGTTGTAGCTAGAGTAGTTAATCCATCATAATCCTATTAAATATAACAATATCATTGATACAGGGATGTTAATTAACATTTATTAACCAGTCATGTCTGACAACAGATCTGTTAATTATAAGTTATTACTGATAAGGGTATATCATCTCTCATCTCTATTGTGTATATTAATAAATTCAGATAAAATGATAAAAACAATGTAAGACAATGTATACTTACATAGTTAACTCCCCCTGAATATTGAAAGGTACAAATTCTTCCTTTGATAGCTTTACCTACCACCCCTTCATCAAATTTAGTACCACTATAATTAATAGATATATATATAATACAAATAACATTAATACAGGAACTGTCATAATATTTACACTATCCGAATAAAAACAGACAGTTAGTTGTGAGAACTCTCATTAAGGGTTGATTAAATCAAATACCAATTAATGACTTAATAATTTATGTGGACTCTCTGAAAGATATGATGATGAATAATGTCTGTCTGTCGCAATATTACTGTGGTATTTATTTATTAAAATAATCTAGTAATACTTACGTAATAAGTTGTGCGTTATCATTAATATGGAATGGATTGATTCTTTCTCGACGATAACGTAAGAAGTTTTCTAGGGTGACATCAGGACTTTTAGTTATAACTATTTTATCTCTAGATTCCCAGATCTCCACCCCAACTAGAGCTACGTAAATATTCAGTGGACGATACAACTTAAAAATAGAATTTTTTTCATATTTCAATAAAAACTTTTTGCTATATGCAAATCATGCTTAAATGTCATAAGATGAGACCAAGACTCACTTTATCCAAATAGCTTCATATGAGACGATGAATTTCCACCAAACAATTAATCTTTGCGAGGGTTGCCTGTAATCTACAAATCATAATTAATGTTTGTTTTTAAAGTAGAAATATAGAATTGAACTTACCCGACTAACAATATTAACTATATCTTGTGATTTTTTTATAACTTCACTACTATTATGGTTCAGAGTCTACAAACAATTATCATTTTATTGAATTATATTATAAAACATGACATTCTTGATAAAAATTCCACTTAAAGAAATCACTCTAATCAGCCAAAACTTTCTTTCTTCTGTAATATTGTTATAATGTGGTCTAGAGATATTAAGTTATTAAAGAGTTATCTCCCATATTATAGTGATTAATAGCCTGAATATAGATAATAGTCAGAATTCAGAACTCTCAGTCAATTACAGAATATTTGACAGGATTAATATTAACTGACATTGTTAAAGAGAGAAATTGTCATTTTATAGATCAATCTTTCTGACTAGAGACTGACAACAAGGAACAAGATAGATTTGAGAAAGAATATTAACACTCACTGTGCTTCTATCATTAACTAAATATAATTCTACAAATCTAGTATTTTCATTGCCATCATACGGTCCCCGGATTGGAACTTCTGGTACACTTCTTTTTCTTCTCTAAAATATAAATATGGGTATTGGTAAAAATAAAACAATTACCAAAATGAATTAAACATAATCACACTATTATAATTATATTCCACAAAATTCTTATATAATATACATAGCCCAGCTAATATCTCTCTCTGATCATCCACAGATACTGGTAGTCAACTTGGTACTAACACCATATTCTCTGTTATAATATTCATATATAAAAATAAAAACCCAGCAAACTAATAGCCTTTTCTCTCCCAGTCTTCCCCCTACCACTCTACAGTATCTTAGTTTTAGTTTTTATACCCAGGGCTTTTAAACAGACACCAACCCCCTACCACTCTACTGTCTGTTCCCCCTACCAATCTACTGTCTGTTCCCCCAACCACTCTACTGTCTGTTCCCCCTACCACTCTACTGTCTGTTCCCCCTACCACTCTACTGTCTGTTAGTTTTAGTTTTTATACTAACCTGGGAATGTTGTTGATGTCCCTGATGATAAAATCTTGTGTGGGGATGACCATGATCATTTCCTAGAGAAAAAACAAAATAAACCCTATCAGAATATTTAAATAACATAGAGACATGCAGGAATCTATATCTCCTCTGTCTGGAGTTCGTTATAAGATGTAAACAACTGGTTTGTGGTTAGATATTAAGATACTATAAACACTGTATATTGATCAAAGTAATCAAGCTTATTGTACAAGAAATTTTTAAAATACAAGGACTGGAAATCTCAGGGTTTCAGGCTATAATTATTTATATTTTCTGGGCCTGTTTAACAGTTATTTGGCCCCTAAATAATAATCTTTGAAGCCCAGTTTTCATCTGAATCCTGCCATAAATAGATTACAAATGAATCCCTATCATTAAAATTAACAGAAACATACCACATTTAAAGGCATCAGTACGTTGATCTAGATCTCTATAAATACGATGAATTCCATGCTGGTTTTCTATATGATATGTATTAATACTGTCTGATACCAGTCCTGTATATACTCCCTGACAGGTTGACATGGCAACCAGACTATCAACAGAGCCTCGTATAGTACCATGATAATAACAATGATTGGAGATCTGAAATAAAATAAGATCAAAATTTAGGCAGGTTCAAATTTCCCATAGACTATGAATGTAACCTGTAACTTAGCTTCATACAACAGCTTAATAAATCAATATTCTTTCATAAAGAAATCTCTTCTGAAACACTTTGATTTAAATTCAACAGTTTGGGTACCTTCATTCATACTTGTTACACCTGAACCTCTCAGGAACTCTGTGAGATTTGGATTAACAAATCAAACCTACCTTAGGTTTATGTTGATGAACACCAGTAGAATGATGACGTTTTTCTACATACGACTTGGAAAACAAATCTCTGGAAATAATAGACAACAAGGTTTTACAAAGTGAAACAATGTTTGACTAATTCTGTGTGCTGCCTGACTCATTCACTCAATTGTTTGATCTGACAACATTCATTAGAGAGTTGTGTTCATCAAGTCAATTCAATGAAATGAAACTATAGTAGAATTAGCACAGAATATAATTTTACAGGTACTTACTTATTTTGTTGTAAATCTAAAATAAAACTTCTACCAAAAGCTTTGAAATAAACTGTCACATTTTCTATATGTTTACCCTGAAACATCAAATAAAATAACCTATCTTAATAACAGTCATATACCAATAGAGATTGGCAGCACCATGCAGTGTACAATAAGGGAATTATTGGCACAAGTATTATCTATTATTGTTCCAATCAGAACTACAAGAAACTATTTTGATGTCAGTGCCTCTGTTTCACCTGTTAAAGAAGAATAGGAAGACGTACCTGTTGTAAAGTAAACGTTATTTGATGTTTATTATAAAATAACAAGGGGGAAATACTCTCGTAGGTTTTAAATGATTTACTTCCAGGGAAACTATCAATCTTCTCGTATAGCAATCTTTTTTCTGAAAATATAAACAAATGATTACAACAGCCAACATTACATCTTAGTCTAAAGCTAAAACATGTTTTCACTTTTCTCTGACTGTTGGGCTAATGAAGACAGCCTAAACCATGTAGTATGCAATGAGGGACATTTGCTGAAGAGAGCGGAGAGAAGCATTGGTCTAATCTTTTTTTATTTTTAACTGTCCAGGAATCTTTAACATGCACCACCTGTAGCATACAGGGCTTAAGTCTATAGTGTAATATGACTGACAAGACTTTTTGCCAAACAAAAAAAACAAGAATAACATCAAAGATGAAACTGATGTTTATTTCTGTTGTTTCTATCTGACCATTGTAAACATGTTTTTAACCCTACAAAAATACCTAATGAAACTGATGTTTATTTCTGTTGTTTCTATCTGACAATTGTAAACATGTTTTTAACCCTACAAAAATACCTAATGAAACTGATGTTTATTTCTGTTGTTTCTATCTGACCATTGTAAACATGTTTTTAACCCTACAAAAATACCTAATGAAACTGATGTTTATTTCTGTTGTTTCTATCTGACAATTGTAAACATGTTTTTAACCCTACAAAAATACCTAATGAAACTGATGTTTATTTCTGTTGTTTCTATCTGACCATTGTAAACATGTTTTTAACCCTACAAAAATACCTAATGAAACTGATGTTTATTTCTGTTGTTTCTATCTGACCATTGTAAACATGTTTTTAACCCTACAAAAATACCTAATGAAACTGATGTTTATTTCTGTTGTTTCTATCTGACAATTGTAAACATGTTTTTAACCCTACAAAAATACCTAATGAAACTGATGTTTATTTCTGTTGTTTCTATCTGACCATTGTAAACATGTTTTTAACCCTACAAGAAAACAATAAAAATAGTGTACAGTAAAATACCTAATGAAACTGATGTTTAGAAGCAATAATAAAAAGATGTTTAGATGTTACATCCAACCCACCTAGTAAACAGTATTAGTGTAAAATATCCTAAATGGTTTTTGTTGTTTTGAGTGGGAAATATAAACATGTTTTTAAAGAAGAGAAAGAGAGAAACCACCTGTTAGACTATTAATAATTAAAGGGAAGTAACCTGACACTGTGTGGACGACTAATTAGTGGTGAGATATTGATAATCATATAGTTACTGTTTTTTTCTTTCAATAATCAATAGAAGGCCAAATTATCTCTTATTTTCTCTTTTTCTAATAAATCTTCTTTCTTTATTCTTAATAAGGTATCACATCCAAAATACTAAGTCAAAGTTAAAAAAAACGGGTAAAATCAAATGAAACCAGTCATTTTCTGACACCAATCTCTTTCAAGGTTAAATTATCTTTTGCTATCAACAAATCTTGTTCCTTATATTTTTTTTTATTATTTAGAACCTAATAATCATTCATCACAACTTTCATATATATATCTATTCAAAATAAAATATTTCAGTCCAAATAACCAACTAACAGAGAAAATCAAATGAAACCATAGCCACTTTCTGATACCAATCTCTTCAATAATCAATGGAAGGTCAAATTATCTGGTATTTTCTCTTTCTAATAACATATTTTATTTTTACCATATCATCACAATAAAAAAACTAACAAAGTTCAATGATATCCAGTCTTAAAATGTACATCAATTAGGTAAACATAAAATATAACCATTAATCATTTCTTAAATCCACGGCCAATGCATATGTGATGTAATCTGTTATTCTGATGTTTTAAGATTCCAGAAAGACTGAAATTGTGTTGAGAATTTAAAGTAATCTCATCCCTTCAGACTTTTACAGATAGACCATATCTAAAATTTACAGTCCTGGAGGTAACAAATAGAAGAATTATATTTTGTTTTGTTTTGTGAAATGACTCATTAAAATACAATTTAAAACTTGATAATCGTCAATATGACTCTAAAGTTGTTTCTATGACAAATCATTCTAGAATTTAATAACCATTATAATAATGATAATATTCAGATAAAATTATCTAAAACACAAGTTGGGTTATCAGAATATGATATAGTTTGTTTTGATTTCACCAACTGTTTAATCTCACTTTGTTCAGGACTGGGCTATAAATGGTTAAATTTCCAAAAAGCATGATATCAATCTTTTAAAATAATATTGAAACAGAAATATTCATAATTTTACTCTTTTTGTTTGACTAAAAGTAATCCCAGCAGGACATGAGAGAAACTTTTATTCTAATCTGTAAATATTTATAAAAATCAAAACATCTTGTCATTGATACTAAATGATTCACTGGTAAAACATTCCTATATCAGCTGATATTTCAATATATAAAAAAAAAATAGAGAGAACCTGAAACATGTTGTTACTCAGAGTTTCGGTCTAATTAAAATGAGACTAAACTTTTTTTATTAGCTTTTAGTTTTAATTCAGCCTCATCATTCAGCGTCTCAGGACAGTTGGTCAAGAGTTTTGTTATTAGCTGATATTTCAAATATAGGTTTCTCTAAAATATTACCCTGTATATTGATTTTGTTTTAATATATCATTCATTACAAGTTATGAATATTCATGAGGTGGTACATTGATCTGATATATAGTTGATATGAATTTCATTTGCCAATTAAACTAATCGTTTTGAATGGTAAGAACTCAAATTAATTGTTCAATAATTCGGAATGGGAATCAAATGAAATGAGTTTTATTTCTACTTGTTAGCACATATTTAGACTAATGAGGATGGTAGAGGGGATTAAATAATGTTTTGTGAAAGGGTCCCAGTGTTATGACTAATGAGGATGATAGAGGGGATTAAATAATGTTTTGTGAAAGGGCCCAGTGTTATGACTAATGAAGATGGTAGAGGGGATTAAATAATGTTTTGTGAAAGGGTCCCAGTGTTATGACTAATGGGGATGGTAGAGGGGATTAAATAATGTTTTGTGAAAGGGCCCAGTGTTATGACTAATGAAGATGGTAGAGGGGATTAAATAATGTTTTGTGAAAGGGTCCCAGTGTTATGACTAATGGGGATGGTAGAGGGGATTAAATAATGTTTTGTGAAAGGGTCCCAGTGTTATGACTAATGGGGATGGTAGAGGGGATTAAATAATGTTTTGTGAAAGGGCCCAGTGTTATGACTAATGAGGATGGTAGAGGGGATTAAATAATGTTTTGTGAAAGGGTCCCAGTGTTATGACTAATGAGGATGGTAGAGGGGATTAAATAATGTTTTGTGAAAGGGGCCCAGTGTTATGACTAATGAGGATGGTAGAGGGGATTAAATAATGTTTTGTGAAAGGGCCCAGTGTTATGACTAATGAAGATGGTAGAGGGGATTAAATAATGTTTTGTGAAAGGGCCCAGTGTTATGACTAATGAGGATGGTAGAGGGGATTAAATAATGTTTTGTGAAAGGGGCCCAGTGTTATGACTAATGAGGGTGGTAGAGGGGGTTAAATAATGTTTTGTGAAAGGGGCCCAGTGTTATGACTAATGAGGATGGTATAGGGGATTAAATAATGTTTTGTCAAAGGGCCCAGTGTTATGACTAATGAAGATGGTAGAGGGGATTAAATAATGTTTTGTGAAAGGGGTCCAGTGTTATGATTAATGCCGAGTTGTTGATAATATCACTATATCAATATTCTATACCGTAAAGAATACAGACAGGGTTAACATTATGTAGAAATATTCTACAGTATGAAGACTGGAGTAATAATAAAGATCAGGACAAGTTAATAATAAAGATTGAATTAATAAGACATGAATATTCATAAGATTGGTTGATTAATTAAATAATTAGAGTATAATAGATATTGTAATTAACTTGTTAACCCTCTGTCTGTATTTATTATACAATATTGATATGACACTAGACAATACTGAGTAGGGATAGCTCAGTCAGAACTAAACCAACATCCAGTTCCAGTTTATACCTAGGACATGAAAACAAGCTGAATCAACAAACAAACCAACAACACAGAATCATCCAATTTAAACCAATCCAACTACCAACTACTACAACTACTAACAACTACCTAGTTTGCGGAAGCGAAGGTTAACTTGTCATCTACCAACCAACCAACCAACCATAGCTGAAAATAGCTTGTAATGAAGGTTGAAATCCACTAAGTCAAAATAACTTGAAATTAATATATTTTTTTGTTTGATCCAAATATTTATAATTTAGAGTCAAAATGTCAGTCAAAATATATTCACTGAAACACCAGATGAGGACTTGACATCCCAAGAAATGTGTCTGTAGTAAAAGATGAGCTCAAGTCAATTAGATTGCAGCTAAAAGTAAGATTGGTTTATTTAGGGATAATGGAAGAAGGCAACACCAAGCAGTGTCCAATAAGGTGAATTTTGCTGCTAGAACAGCAGAATCTTTAATGTGCAGTCTTTTTCAATGTATATGTATATATGCTATTTGACAATTGAAGACTGACAATGCCTTACTGTGTACAATCAGTGTAAAGCAAATTAAGAGACAGATTGTTGCTAATTAAATCAATTAGAGAATGTCACTAGGAAAGCTAAAATAATGAATGAACTTAACGACAAGACCTCTACTCAGAAAGTCAACGAGTAATTTCCTGATCTTAGTACATCAAACATTACAGTACAAAGTGACATCTACTTCAATATTGACTAGAGGTATCAATGGTCAAAGTTCTCTTTTATGAAAAAATTAACAAATATTCAAAGAGCAAAAGAATTTTGTTTTGAAACACAAGTGCAAGCTGAAATTCTTGGCTTCTAGTATGACATCTCTCTGATAGTTAATCGATACAGTTGGTCATGTCATAAAACTAATCAAAAATAGTTGAAATACAAGCTGAAATTCCTAAATTCTAATAGACCTTAAGATGTGATCTGACTGATCTCTGATAGTTATTTGATACAGTTGGTGTTAGTACTCATAAGATATGACATGTCCTATGGATACTTTATCAGATTTTGCGACAATTTGCTACAATTAGTAAGATATGTGAGTTTCAATTTTGATATACTTTGTATTTGTCTACGAGACTTGACACCTCAATATTTTACTGTAAGTGGGCTCTGAAATTAGGTTCAAACTTGATAGAAAAATGCTTTAAAGTTATCTTAAGAATTGACCCTACTTCTATTAACATAGCAATAGACAAGCAGGATATCCTAGATATAATGAAGACAAGTCTCTCAGTTTTATTACTCAAAACCTTTCTTGTATAGTTAACAAAGTAAAAACTGACTGTCGATATGTTTTATGTTTGACCAATCCTCCTATTATAGCCTTGTTATCAAACTGATAATCTGTGATTAGACAATCTTCTTCTGTTGCTAGACACAAATATCATTCAACAGTTTCAAAAGTACCCCTCATCCAACCTCACCTAACCTAAGCTACTGGCAATAGGCTTTATAATTTGGCCTAGTACAATAGGCTAGCTTGTTCTTGTGTGTGTATGTGTGCTAGTCAAGTCACACTGTCATTAATTGTCAATAATAACAATAAACATTTTAAAATTTCAATCACTCTTCTAATATAGTCAAAGTTTTCAAGCAATGAAGGATGTGAAAAGCTCCAAAACTCACAAAGATTTGTATAACAATGAAATCTATAATAGGAGCCGACAGGAGGGTGGCATCAAAAAGTCTGGCTCTGGGACTGTCTGAAATAAAATCAGGAATCTGTTGGAATCGATGCAAGCAAAGGATGGTAAAACTCTGAATTCGGACGTTCATTTCAAATTTTCTCCGGGTTTGGAAAGAATGAAAGCTGAACTTTACCTTCTAGAATCTGTTTAGCGTTAACGTCTAATCCAGAAGCCAAAACTAAGAGAGAAAGCGAACAGAATATCATCTCCATTGCTTCATTATGACTGGATTCTATCAGGAGTGGAGATGGTAGTCTCGAATAAAGAGCACAGTTTGTATTGAACGTCAATGGTGGGATGAGACTTGTTAATCGAGTGCGAGTTAACTTCCGGTATTTGACGTCAGGAAACTGAAACCGGTTTAACACGCACCTGTCAGTAAACTGGTTTAGGTTTTCTATTGTTTAACTTCAACCGGCAAATTTGAATGTATTCAGACTATTTTTTTTGTAAAAAATAAAAGAATTAAAACAAATATCTCTATTTTCACAGCTGCAATATTCGGAATTATTTTCTTTGTCTTTTTTTTTAACACATTTTCTTTTCTGTGGTTTGAAATTAAAACACTGGGAGAGAAATGGAAGTTTAAACTTAAAATATTTTTTATTTTAGAAACTGATGGGTTGTAATTTTTGACAATTTATTAGAAATATTTTAATTAATGTGAGGACCATTTATTGTTCACTGAAGTTATCCCATTATTACAAGGGAGTCTTATTTAATTTCAAATGAAATATTCCCTTGGTTGCTGCTGAATAGTCTTACAAGAACAGACTGAGTGATGGACAACTGGAAGAGGAGAAGGGTAGGGGCTGGCTGACATATAAATTCTTAAAACTAGGACAGACAGATTGACAGACAGTTGAAGAATAAACACAAATAAAAGACAATATTTTGAATTCTGAAATCATTTATTATGATTCTGTTTTTACAGGTTTTATTTTAATTTTTTATAAAACACTAAGAAAATGATTAATTTATAGAAATATAGTAATTGAATGATGTATGATAACTTTGGTTTTAATTGATGATGATGTTTGATTATTTGGTTAGATTCAAATTAAAATAAACAATTATAACAAACAATAACCCTACAATAGTATACAGAGCTCCACCCAAATAAACAATCATCCACCCCCCCCCCCCTTCTCTCTCTCCAAAACACCATCCTACAGAATAATACAGAGCTACACCCAAATAAACAATCGTCCCTCCCTCTCTCCACATCACCAACCTACAGAATAATACAGAGCTACACCCAAATAAACAATCGTCCCTCCCTCTCTCCATAACACCATCCTACAGAATAATACAGAGCTACACCCAAATAAACAATCGTCCCTCCCTCTCTCCATAACACCATCCTACAGAATAATAGAGAGCTACACCCAAATAAACAATCATCCACCCTCCTCTCTCCATAACACCAACCTACAGAATAATATAATACAGAGCTTCACCCAAATATTCTCTCTCCCACTTTCACCACACCTTATCTTTTCATATCCTGTTCCAGAATCTCTCTTAGTTTAAACATATCTTGTTAAATATATTGTTTTTTCTCTGTCTGATGAGAGTAATTTTAATTAATCAACCGAGCCAAGAGACTTTATTTTACTAGTGTACAGATTTTGTACATAGTTTGGTTAATAATATACTTATAGTTAAAGGGAGGTAACTGTAACTAAAAAAACTAATATTATAACTACTAATAAAAACATAAAACAAATTTCAGATTGACTTGTTAAAATTTAAAATCTTGTAAATCATCCGAACCGATTGTATCTTGTTTTAGCAGTGAATAAAACAAAGAAATAATGTCCGCAATATTTTGAGAATATTTTCTACAATTCTAACAATGTTTTAATTTCATTAATTCTGTCTGCTCGACGTTCATCAGCTGATTGTTTTTTACTGAATGCTCCAGTCATCAAGGCTCGTTTTTTCTCCTGTAGTGCCAACATTCTTTCTTCTACTGAGTCTTCTACCAGGAACTAAAATAGGAATATAAAACTTTTGTTAATATTACTATCTTCAAATGAAATCCAAAGCTGATTAATAATCCTTCAAATGGAGCAAACTGTATACTACATTCTATTTGTATTTTATCAAGTTTCGATAATGTTGTTATTTTTAACTGTTTATCATGGCTAGCTTAGTTATTTTACTTTAGTGAAGGAAACACTTGATTTTTTGAGGGGACACTTCTTAAATGAAATGAACGGAGTTTTACGTCCTACTTTTCTGCAGGGATACGTCTTAAATCTTAATCATCTTATGTTTGTAGAAGAAATTTTGTCATTTAATAAGAGGGAGTTTTTAAAAACTAACCTTTGTAATGTTAACATCACGTTTTTGTCCTAATCTATGACAGCGATCAAAACACTGTTCTTCTGCTGCTGGATTCCACGCCTATAACATATATATTTAAAATAATAGTCAACGAAATATTTAACTCATAGAGCTGAATTCTATAAAATTATAGCCAATAGCTATCAGTATCACTGTCTAGACTTCTTACAACTTACATCTAGTTCTCTTACAATTCAACAAAAACATACTCTACCAATTTAGACTGTTGTCACTTTCAGTGCATTATGAAACTATTTACTCAAAAATATAACACTAACAAACCAAACCAAGCAGCCCTGATATACTTACAGGATCCATAAGAAAGACGCGACTGGCTGCCGTAAGATTAAGTCCAACTCCTCCAGCCTTCAGTGACAGTAGAAATATGGTAGGAGAGTCGGGTGATGGGTCCATAAACATCTCTATATTATCAACTCTCTTCTTGTTAGTCATTTTACCATCTAGTCGAGCAAACTTAAAACCATTTAATCTGTAAGATAATTTTTAATAGGTTGTTTTTAAGTTTAATCTAAAAATAAATAAACTGTAGATAACTGTAAATATAACGGCAAGATCAACATTGATTCCTTTAATAACTATATTAATGATAATAGTCAAGAAATATAGAAGACTGTACTTACCTCAATGGTACCTCAATAAGAGTCAGTAGAGATGTAAACTGTGAAACTATGATACTTTTAACAGTAGGGTCATCAATACGTTGTTGAACTACAGCTTTCATTAACGCGTCAACCTACATTTAATTAATTATACAAAATTACATACAGCAAGGTAGCATACCCTTAGAGCTATTCAGCCGTTAGCCATTCTTACAGCAGAGCACCAGGAAAAAAAACACATGGTAAAACAAAGTTCAACCGCAGAGAGAGACAGAAAGTCCACTTCCATCATCTTTATGGCTCTAGTAATGAAGACAAATTAGTCCGTGGAAATACTAAATCAAGCGCAATAACTCAAAAACTTCTCCAAATTCCTACCTTGCTACTGGATTGCCAGTTTTCATCAGTAACTACGGGTGTCTCTGGTTCCTGCAGTTGATTTTCAGGAATTTCTATCAACTTGTCTACTTTTATTTCTCCTCGACACATCGGACATGGTGCCATCATCTGAAAATAACAAAAGATTTATCGTAAAAACTTGGAAAACTCTATTTTCATGTACTTCCAATTGTCAAGACAAGCAGATTACAAAACAAAAAACCCAGTTCTCAGGTCTTAAGCCATAATATTTCTAGGTATAAAGCTGTAATATTTTCAGGGAGTAAAGGTGTAATAAATATACTGACCGTGTTATTTTGTTGTATGACGTTTTCAATACAGGTACGACAATAAACATGAGCACAGGGCGTTATAACAGGGTGTTTTAGACTGTCTAAACAAATCGGACACTCCTCATCAGAACCAGAATTTAACACCGCTAACAGAGCAGAGATTAATTTCTTCTTCATTTCATCATCTAATACGTTATTACCTCCATCTTGTTGTTGATTACCTCCATCTATATTCATTCCTAATAATTCTGAAATATTAGAATAAAATAGAGTTTAACGCACTTCTTTTTCTTCCATTTGGACTAATGAAATAATAAACAAATAGACATACGCTAACAATTTAGTTTCACGAGGATCCTGTCTACAAGCTGGGTAGCGCTTGATTGGCTATTTCTAATTCTGCCCTCAATCAAACGGTATGGAAGTGGGATACGTTACATTAAATTTTTTCCATCTCTGTAATTTTGAATTCTATCTATTTTTGCGATACACGTGAAAGGCGTTCTGAACTCTATTCCAACTTTTAATGAACGTCTGGTTGATTCTATGAATCCCTAACGTGCAGACCTCACCAATCGAGCTACCCCCAGATCCTTGGCCAAATTTCTTAGCAATGAAAAATTCACAGAAATCAGTCTGCTATCAAAAAATCTAGAATTGTATAACTGGACCTACCCATAGCCTGTCGAACACCTAACGCAGCTTTAGAACATAATAATGGATGACAACAGAGTTGACGAAGTCGTAATAAAATAACTAAAACTTGGCTGTAATGATGGAGTAATGTCCCCTGTTGAAAATATCTGAAATATAAATAAATGAATGAATAAGTTTGTGTTGTTCTGCATCTGAATTAATTCATGAAGACAATTGAGTGAAAATATTGTAAAAGTTGTTAAGACATTGGCACTTGTATATTCTTATCCGATTTCTAACAGACTAGGGACGTTATTGGTCAGTCAGTTCCTAATCTGACTACTGACTCATAGAAAGCATGATGGAACATGTGACCCCCACACCCAAAGCAAAAGGCTGTAAGTTATAAGAGGCAAAAGTTCTGTATTGATTTAATTTTATTTGAAAATTTTACCTGCTAATAATAAGTTTTCCCTCAGTCTGCATATCATTATAAACTTGTCGTTCTTCATCCGAGAATTTGATTGTTTCTATAAATACATTTCTAGCTGGTAGTTCAACCAATGGTTTACCGTTAACTTGTTGATTCTTCGTTCGTCTCAGTCCAATATTCGCCACCAACGCTCGAACACGTCTGAAAATCAACACATAGAAATTTAAATTTGTTATAAGCTGGTGAAAAAAGTTAATAAGAAATTGAGAATTCATTTGCTTGGGAAGATTCCTCCTCTGTCTAGACACTGCCTTGTTCATATTGCCAATAAACTGTTCACATCAAAGTTCACACATCTCTTACTAATTCAAAATATGGCATTCTGTTTTCAGAGCAAATAAAGATCTGACTTTGAAAGTGAAAATAATGCCAAAAACTCTGATAAACCCATTTTCCTTAACATTTAGAGTCTTTTAACTTACTTGATAGCTGACTCATGTCCCTGAGCTATAGGACGTTCAATAGTTCGTTTCCACCATGATGATTCCGTCAGGGGACTGATATTCAGGAAATTAACCAGTGAATATAAATCTTTGATGGAATTCTGAATAGGTGTTCCTGAAAAGTAAGGGAGATAACTGTTATTTTAAATCTCTGAAAATGGTTTAAGTCAAGGTTTTTCAGAAGCAGAAGCTCTCGTTTTCAATTCAAAGTTTGCCAGTATCATAGTTTATTTTCTTTACAAACCGGCCATTCAACACCCTTCTACTTACAATGAATAATCAGGCCTAAAAATTTGTCGAAATTAAGAAGAACCTTTGTCTTTGATCATTTTTAGAGAAGATTTCAAGGTTTTCAGACACAAAACATACACTGTATCTATGGACAAATCGAAATGATTTTGCACGATTCTAATAAAACTCGTGTGAATTTTTAGGCCTGGTTTTGTTACTATGAAAATACATACAAAACTCACGAATAGTATATGAGTTCAGACGAAACAATCATTTTGATTGGTTAAAATTGCCCAGCACTGACCTGTCAAAACCCATTTTCTGTCAGCTTTCAAATCTGTTATAGCCTTGGCCATCAACGTGTGGGAATTTCTGATATAATGTCCTTCATCGAGAATTATTCTTAACCAGTGAACTTTACGTAATGGATTTCTACCCTAAAATAGAAAAGATGATCTAAAATTATACCATAGAAGGATGAGTATGTTTTGCTAGTATTTTGACTCCTATTGTTAACACGAGCCATGAAAAATAGCTGAAAATAATTACAATGGAATCAAAACAAAAATCTTAACATTAATCTCTCCCATTTTATATTGAAGAAATCTTGAAAAGAATCAAACCTGAATCTGTCAGCTTTAAAAACAATTGTTCCGATTCACTCAGTGCCCCAAATAATATATAGAAGACATATTAAATTGCTACTAACCTTAAAATCAGCAGATATAGTACCATAAGTAGAAATAACAATATCTTGACTCTCTAATAATTTACTATCAGTAGTACGACCATTACCGTAGTATGTATAAATTTCTAATTCTACATCTTCTCTTACATGTTCTTCTAATTGACTCTATAAATAAATATATAATATCTCAATATCTCAAATATACTTGACAGGAGAAGGCATGCTATCTGATATGAGCTTTTTTATGTGACAGTGGAGTTTAGTTTTTGGATTACCTTTCTCAGGGTATAACTTCACAAGTTTAATAGTTAAGATGTAACAAAACTGTGAAGCATGTGTCTGTTCTGAGTTCTAAAATGATGTGTGTATCAAATACGAATCAAGTGGTAATTACTACCTTACTTCCTGAACTTACCAGCCAGTTGTTCATAACAGACAGTGGACAGACTATAAGAGTTGTTCGTGGTTTGTTTGATTTGGTTCTCCCTGTGGTACTATTACAGCTACCCATCACTAAAACATAAACAATCAACTCTGTTTAACATTTCTTGAAGATAATTTCATTGTTTTTGTCATGTAATTGAACGTGGATTGGACAAGACTTTAGTCGCCTATCTTTATCAAATTACAAAAATAACCTCTATAACTTAATGAAAAGATGAGTATATCCTGTACACAATTTAAGATTAATTAATATATATATTTACCAGCTTTATGACAGTTAAAAGGAATTTCCATGGCGAGATCTGGTAACCAATCTTCACCACTGGCTACAAAAATACAAATTAATTTAACTACGTGAACAAAGATAACAGGGACCACAACGATCTTTATTAAACTTTTGTATGTGTATCAGAACATTTTTAACATACATTTTCAGTCATATTTTCAGTGACATCATAAATGGTTATTATTTGTATTTAGGAAAAATGAAATGAATGGAGTTTTACATCCTACTCTTATGTACCTTAGAAAAGATGAAACAAGGTAAATACTGTAGATATATAAATAGCATTGGTTATCAAACTTGTTTACAACTTAACATAACTTACAAACATCACTGCTATCTGACACATCATCATCATCATCATTTATATCATCAGTAGGTAGAGAGGGTAGGGCTGGAGCTCCTGCCCCATATTCTTCTTTTAACTTCTGTTTCTTTCCTTTCCCTTTTCCTTTATTATTTGATGCACATTTTGATGATGATAGCTGCTGAGATGATTGAGGCAAGTTTTCTAAATTTGATGGAGACGAAGTAGTTGGAGGAATTAGTCCTTTGGCAGACGAAGGATGATGTCCTTGGGTAACAGAAGGAACTAGTCTTTGGGTAACAGAAGGATCATGTCCAAGCACTTTGGATTCAGACGTCACAGATAAATTGTCAGTGGAAACTATTGGTGTAATTTTTGAAATTGGTTGAACAGGAATGGTTGTTAGATTTGTATCTCCCTTCTCCAGTTTTACTGGCAAAGAAATGTGTCGTGCTGAAATACAATAAGTAACATTACAACTATGAGGATCTAGAGCACAGTCGGTTAGAGGGTTGGTTCTTTACATGAAGGCATTGGCTTGGTTACTTCGAGCAAATGGCGGCTGTGGGTTCAATTCTTGTGGCGTGGCGTGGCGTGGCGTGCGATAGTCCGATGACCTTCAATAAGTCATCTTTACTCATTATTCCAGTCAACCCAGCTGTAAATTGGTATGGATAATCTGGGAAAGATCAATGCCAAGAGATTTGGTCAAGGACAAGCTGGTAGAATGGATCCTTAACCTTGTAATGTTGTCATTGTAAAATATAGTTGTTTTTTTGTTTCTTTCTTACCTCGTTTAGCTGGTGGTTTCATTTCTGTATCTGAATCGTCAGAATTAACTTCAACGTATCGTGTTGGTTGCTTTCTATTTCTGGAGAGAAAAAATTCAACTATAAGGTTTTAGGTAAAGTTTTTAAATAGCATTTAGCAATTGTAAGTATGTTATATAGGTTTTAGGTAGTTATCAGAGTCAACAGGGATCAGGAGAAGCTCTTTCTCACTACTGTATACTTGCCAAATATATCAAATTAAAATTCCCACTTCTTCTTAGAACTGTGTAAATCTAAAATCTGTCACCGTAAAAAAATGACCACCACATCCTGACCAAAAAATCATCAAGTTGACAAAACACAGACACCATAATAAGTGAATGGTAATAATAGGGTAGGGTAGGTCTTTCCTTGTTCCTAAAAATAGTTTACCAGAGTTAACAAAACCAGCCCCTCCCACAAAGATCCTCGTCTCTTTTGAAACATTTGTCATTCCTACGTACCGTTTGGGTTTACTTGAATTAACAAGGGGAGGTAAACTCTGTAATTTTGTAATATCTGGTGTTATATCTGGTATATAATCTAGGTCTTTTTTCACTTTACTTCTTCTCTTTCCTTTCTTTATCTTTCCTGTCTTCACTGGAATATACAACAAAATTATAGAAATAATGATATTCACAAAACAAAACAAAAATATACAGGAAGATTTTGTACAGGCAAGTTTCTTGAACTTGACTTTTACAAGTGAATATGTAATGTCATACACCACACAATCAATTAATGTTAAAATTTTTTGTGTAAGAAGCAAAGCCTACAGGTCTCAAAAATATATTTGACAAAAAATTTCTTTATTCTTAGTTATGTTTATTAAATATAAACACGATAAGAGATGGACAGAACAAGAAAAATTTCCAAATTAAATGTGGGTGTATAAAACATACCTGGTGGACTTTCATCTGGAATCACAATTATATCGTCCTGTATCTCACATTTCACATCTTCTGATTTTATCACAGTTACTTCCCTTGATTCTGCCGTCTGCAACTCACTCAAACAATCATTTGATTGGTCAATAAATGGCATGACATCACAAGAATTATTAGAGTTTTCATGGATGATAGGACAACCTTTTGGTCCGCAAGAAGTCAACAGATTTAAGTCGTGAATAATACTTGGATATCTTGTATATTCTACTAGCTGTAAATTGGAGTTGTCTTTCTTAGATTCATTTGAATCTTCACTGATATAAATGACCCCTGAGTCATTCGATTTAAGGCCAAGATCACTTGGTTTTTGGTCAAGTTCATTTGCTTTCACAGCAACATCATCAGAGTTTGATGACGAGTCAGATTTCAGAAAATCAAACAAAATGTCGGCAGCCGTCCGAACTTGTCTGTTGTCAGTAGCAACCATGTCAT
Source organism: Lottia gigantea (assembly GCF_000327385.1). Classification (NCBI taxonomy): domain Eukaryota; kingdom Metazoa; phylum Mollusca; class Gastropoda; family Lottiidae; genus Lottia; species Lottia gigantea. The sequence continues at coordinate 561,766 of NW_008707002.1, read as the reverse complement.
TATGTTTAGCACTATGTGATGTTAAGTTTATACATGGAGCACTATTAGAATCTTCATCACTTTCGATCACCATCCTTTTTCCTGATTTATTTCTGGGTCTAGCACTTTTAATATCATCATTAGCATCGTTAACGACACTTCGCGACTGTTTCTTCAACTCAGATTTTGAGTCAGATTCTGAACTGGAACCAAATGGTTTAATGACAAATTTCGGAACTTTACTTTGAAATATTCTCAGAGTTTCTGCTGCCTTTCGTTCTTCTTCCTCGTCGGAATCTTCGATATAATTTTCTGGGTTAGCGAGACATTGGTCGAATTTATCCCAGTCTGATTGGTTGGTTTCTGATGCTGACGTACTGGCCTGTGCTTTCTTTGTTGATTTCTGTAAAAACCAAAGATTATAATAATGAACGAATTCTTAAAATGTCCCTGAACTAATTTGACTTAAAGCGCTATATGGCCTCACTGTAAAATCCACGTTGAATGCTGAAAGTAAATATAAAGTAAAAGGTGTAAAAAGGTATACCTTAGTTTTAGTTTTGGTTTTTGATTTTGACTGTTGGCCAAAACGATTTCTACCTGCAACTGGTACAGCCAATGGCTGACCATCATGAAAATTGGTTAAAATAAGGGAGATAACTTCCAGAGTTTTTCCGAGTCCCATGTCGTCTGCTAAAATACCTGGAAAATGCAAAAATTTTCTAATGCAAAATAGATGTATTGGGCACTTTTTAAACAATAAACAGTGAAAATATTTAATTATTGTAATTTACAATTATAATCTGATTGTATAACCATAGTATCAATGAAAGAAACATCATCGAAAGGGCTGGTAACACTATTAACAAACTAAACAAACCTCCGTGAACTGTAGATGGTCTATGAGAAGTAGTATATACTGTTAAACTATTGTAATAACGCTGTCCTCGTTTCTCCCAGAACGGTGGTAACGCTTCATTATTCTCCTTACATATCATCCAGTTTAACGCCTGTTTCTGATGGGGGTATAGCGGTGTTCTTATAGCCTGAAATATATAATAATAGGTCATTTACTTCATATCAACCTGGGCACAAAAATGGGCACAGAAGGCTTCTCATGGGCGTGGTTTGACAGAAGTATAAAGTAATCAATAAGCTCCTACCTGTGTAGGTTCAGTCATGGTGGTTTTATCTCCTTCTTCTAAAGTATCAAATAGTTTATCCATTTCATTTCGAACCTGAAATATCAAAATCCATAAAAATACCAACAAAATTTAACATAATCCTAAATAACGCTTACAAAGGGCTATTGATTCCAATATATTGATGCCATCCTCAGAGTATGATAGTTTATAATTAACAGTCGTTTCAACAATTTAACAAGGTGGTACTGATGAAAGATATGACAGTACATAAACATGATACATTAGTAAATGCAGAGTTATACAAAATGAAGACATTAGCTAAACAACTGAATACATCTAAACTTCTTTCAGAAAAGTAGATTGGTCAAAAAGATCCAATGAATTGCGCTATATTCAAGTATAGTGAGGACTTTAATCCCTATCTTTTTAACAACTCTATTAATATTTGCTAACTTAGATATAAAACAAAACCATTCTTACCTCACTTGGTGAGAGAAAAACTCTGTTGGATACAACATGACTGTAATCTAGACCTGGCTGACTGCCTGAGGCTTGACTGGACGAGGCACCAACAGAATTATCTCGTGGAGTAAAACCGTGGGATCGTAAAACAGACAACGCCTCATTCTTCTTCTCAACGTCTCCCCACAATGTTATCTCTATTGGTATTTTATATGCATTATTCTTACCACTAGGAACGACTCTAAAATTACAAACACAAACAGGCTGTTATTTTTCTCTACTTTCCATTCCACTATCCCACAATTCTTCATAGATAGCAAGAATTCTGCCACACAATTTGATTAGTTACATTATGAGGTCATTAAAAATCAATCAGGAAAGAATAAACAAAATTGTAATCTTATTTTAAAGGGTCTGATTAATTTGTCATCATATCCTACTCTTATCTAGCAAAAAAGAAAAGGCCAAAAGGGTTTTACAACATTTCAGACATCCTTTGCTGAAATGCGTGTAAATTATGGATGTGTTTCCTGTTTTAACCAAAAGTTACATACTTTTCCACCCATGCCAAATAATAGTTGGACTACCTTCACCCTCTCTCCCTAAAAAAGTTACCTACCCTTCAACTCGTGCTAGCTTATTATCCAGTATAAAAGCCAGGGGTTTGGCCAGTTCTCGTTTAATATGACCAACTTGTTGACTATCCATGTTTACAACTCTAATAGCATTCTTATCGTACACATTCTGTGGTTCTCTCTGTAATGTGACCATTTCTCCATTATTCACCTAAAATGTTCAGATAAAATTCTGATTACATCTATCTTCCATTCCATCTTTAATATTCAACTTTTATTTTAAATATGGCCACTACAGATTACAGTTAGGGTCTATAGACAGGCCTCTTGAACATTCATCCCAATAACCTTTTGACCTAACCTGATGACCTCTGCTTTAAATCAGAAGTTCAAAAAGGTGATTTGAAAAAAGTACTTACTGTTCCTTTATAATGTTGAATTCCAACAACATCGCCACGGATACTGCCAAACATCACATCATTGGACGATACATCTTGTGATGAACCAATCATTGACATCATTAAATCATCATCATCATCATCACTGACGTTAATTGTATAATTTGCTCCGACATCCATTCCACTTGCTCCAACAAAACGCCCCAACCATGAAATATCGTCATTACAAAATGCTTCAGTTCTTCCTGGGGTAGGAACACTTCTCTTTCGTTTTGGAGTTTTACCCTTCTTTTTCACTCCTTGGGGTTTAGATTGGTTCCAGCCCCAACGTGTGCCAAAGCCGTTATTGAACATGTCTCCGATTCCTTGGAACCAGCCACCGGCGCGACCAAACCAGCCTCTTCTCCTACCCATAGTTAACAATTAAACCAAGTTCTGTTCTTATAACATCTTTCTGTAGATACAAATCAGTTATCTAATCCCTTTTCTATTTCCACCCTCAATAACAAAAACAATTGCAAAAATGAATGCCGTGTAAATCACTTGGAATATTTGATTAAAAACAATAAGAAACGACTGAATCACTGGACATGGACAACACATTGTGCAGTGAAGATTGAAAAGGGGACATAACAGGACTCGGGTAACTTCACTTTCACTTTTAATTTAGTCCATAGATCTAGCATTTTTTAAATGCCACAGATAAATAAACGCAATGAGTGCTGGAGATTTAAAGGGGGGGGGGGGGGGGAGTTTGGAAAGGATGCCTTATTCTAGGATTGTTACCTTTCCTAGAAATTTTCATCAAAACTAAACATTTGTTTCCCGATTTTATTTCAGGGAAATTCCCAAATGGAATGATGTCACGTGACTCTGGATTTCAGCAAAAATGGAATCATTAAGTTTTTAAAGAACGAATCTAATCCAATGTTTAAATTCGTGTTTTGATTTTAGGAGAGCTTTAAAACATCTGGAAAACTATAAACTTATTATGAATAAAAGTTAAAAAATTAAAAACCTTCTTTGATTATCAAGACGAAAAGACAAGGTCAAGGTCGCTAAAACTTTTAGAAATCGTAGTCTCTAACGTCCAGACATTTCCTGTCTTCAATGAGGATTTTACTCTTGAATTTGTCATGATATATTTTGATTAACGGAATTGTCTTGCTTGTATGGATTTTTATTTGAAAAACAATGGAAATAAAAATCAAATGTCGGGGAATCAAACGTAGATTATGCCGTAATACTATATTATAGTCTCTTAGCGGATTTATATATTTAATACCCCCCCGCTACTTAACAAGAACCGTTGAACAGGATATTAGAACGTTAACTGTTGGGCCTACAACTTTTTCGTCCAATCAACATTGACTAAATTTTCTATCAAGTGGCTCACTTAATGATTAAGAATTTCACAATCACGTGACATTTTGACTGACATCTAATGTTAGGTTCAAAGTAAAAACTGCCTGGATTTTTTTTTGGTTCGCACAATACCAGGCACTGCAGTGGGCCAATGATTAAAGCCTATAACATGGGGGTGCGCATGGCACATGCCAAATAGCCTATGCATGAACATTTTGCAAAATCGTTGCAAACCCATAAATGACACATGAAGAGGCTTTGTACACGCCCCAACCCCTTAAGTCACTTATACTGCGACTGGAGATTCCGGGGGTGTGGGGGAGGGGGTTAGGTTATTCCTGGGGTAAATGCAAGGGATAAGGGGTATAGAAAATTTGTGGGGGACGATTATAAAAATAAAGTTATTTTAAATTTTAAATTCGCCATGGATTTATCTTTATTTTTTGATCCAATCAATTCAAACTGCATCACGATCCTATTCAGATACGTTGGGTTTTTTCACTCAGATAAACATAACAAGTAAGGAGGTTTAGATTGGAATTTAGACGTAGCCTACTTTATTTAACGAGATAATACTGATATAGGCAGATAATACAGTAGAGAAAGATTAAGTCTGTAAGTATTTGATTATTAAAAGAATAAAGCAATAAGACACAAGAAGTTAATAAGATGAGGAAAATAAAGTTTGTTGAAAGTAAAACTATGAACAAGTAGGAAGTATTTTATTCAGGTAGGCTAGTCTAGTCTATATTTCTCTGAGAGCTGTGATAATTAATAACCCACATCAGAATATTATTCTGTTATAGAATTGATGGTTTTTTAATTATAAAATTCTAGATTAAGTGAGATAATTGGAGGGTGACGAGTGAGAGAATGAAAAGAGACCGAAATGAAAATGAAAGTAAGACTATGGGAGGGACTATATATGCAATATATAACGATATTTTTACTAGGTCACGCTTTCCAAATGTTATCAGGGTGAAAAATAATGGATTTAAATATAAAAACATGAAGTATATCTACAATAAACTTATATTATAGTCTAGGACTGCACGTTGTCAAAATCTATCAGATCAATTTGGTTAAATTTGACCAGTGAAGTTTCTAGAAACATTGGGTGAGGTGGCCTCGGAGTTCAACGATATTTTCCAAGGGGGGTTGGGGTGGGGTGGGTGACGGGGTACAAAAAAGGGACAAACTGAATAAATAGGAAACGGTGGGAAAACTGTCGTGTTTGAGATTCAAAATTCATCGTTTGAGACTGAGAGGCTCTCCCCTCAATTTATTTTAAGAAAGATCGAATTGATTTGCTGCATTCTGACACATTTTTGGAGAAAAAAAAAGATATGAAAATCATATTTCTTAAGTTGTAAGACTTTTCTAGAATCAGGGTACCACTGTTTATTGCCGAGTCATGTAATATACAGAGGTCGATTAATCAGACCAGGATTAATTTCCTCATAGAGAATAAAGAGAGGTGGTCTTCAATATGGTATTAATCAGACCTCAATTAATTTCCGCATATAGAATAAAGAGAGGTTGGCCTTCAATATAATATTAATCAGACCTCAATTAATTTCCGCATATAGAGAATAAAGAGAGGTTGGCCTTCAATATAATATTAATCAGACCTCAATTAATTTCCGCATATAGAGAATAAAGAGAGGTTGGCCCTCAATATGGTATTAATCAGACCACAATTAATTTCCCCATAGAGAATAAAGAGAGGTGGCCTTCAATATGGTATTAATCAGACCTCAATTAATTTCCCCATATAGAATAAAGAGAGGTGGCCTTCAATATGGTATTAATCAGACCACAATTAATTTCCCCATATAGAGAATAAAGAGAGGTGGTCTTCAATATAATATTAATCAGACCTCAATTAATTTCGCCATAGAGAATAAAGAGAGGTGGTCTTCAATATAATATTAATCAGACCTCAATTAATTTCCCCATAGAGAATAAAGAGAGGTGGCCTTCAATATGGTATTAATCAGACCACAATTAATTTCCCCATAGAGAATAAAGAGAGGTGGCCTTCAATATGGTATTAATCAGACCACAATTAATTTCCCCATATAGAAAAATAAAGAGAGGTGGCCTTCAATATGGTATTAATCAGACCACAATTAATTTCCCCCATAGAGAATAAAGAGAGGTGGCCTTCAATATGGTATTAATCAGACCTCAATTAATTTCCCCATAGAGAATAAAGAGAGGTGGTCTTCAATATGGTATTAATCAGACCACAATTAATTTCCCCATATAGAGAATAAAGAGAGGTTGGCCTTCAATATGGTATTAATCAGACCACAATTAATTTCCCCATAGAGAATAAAGAGAGGTGGCCTTCAATATGGTATTAATCAGACCACAATTAATTTCCCCATATAGAAAAATAAAGAGAGGTGACCTTCAATATGGTATTAATCAGACCTCAATTAATTTCCCCATATAGAGAATAAAGAGAGGTGGTCTTCAATATGGTATTAATCAGACCACAATTAATTTCCCCATATAGAGAATAAAGAGAGGTGGTCTTCAATATGGTATTAATCAGACCACAATTAATTTCCCCATATAGAGAATAAAGAGAGGTGGTCTTCAATATGGTATTAATCAGACCACAATTAATTTCCCCATATAGAGAATAAAGAGAGGTGGCCTTCAATATGGTATTAATCAGACCACAATTAATTTCCCCATATAGAGAATAAAGAGAGGTGGTCTTCAATATGGTATTAATCAGACCACAATTAATTTCCCCATATAGAGAATAAAGAGAGGTGGTCTTCAATATGGTATTAATCAGACCACAATTAATTTCCCCATATAGAGAATAAAGAGTTATCACCCATATAGTTTTATTATTATTTAATTATAGTGACATCTGTAGTAAATCCTTTACATATTATTTTATATTGTCATCTATTAATACATATATTATTGTACATTAACAGAAATTTGTATTTGTATATTTCAGCTAATTGTTCACAACTACCTTCAAAGTTGATTTTGGATGTTATAGAAAATATTCTTCTATAGAATAAGTGTGGCCAAGGTCACAAAAAGTTGATATTTATCAAATTTTAGTGGTATTTCATCTTTTTATCCTTTAGAATGCATTTTGCAGACTGTAGGCTGGCTGTATCATCAACTCATTGTTATTTTAATAAACTTATGTATTGACATTATAATGATTTCACCTCATCCTGGGGTGGGAACCAAATTAAACCTTAAGGAGTGAAAGAGAATAATACCAGGTTTCGTTTTGTGGTTCGGATCGTTATTACTTGGTTTATTTAATATAACCAGTATGCAAGGGCAAAAACAAAGTAAGCCTGTTCCAGGATGGGATAAACCGTTTTCTAATGACGATGTTTCGTGGTTTGCGGATTTAGTGGGAGCAAGTCAGTGGGAATCGGGAGAGAATCATATGAAGTTCAAAAGTGATGATGATGATGATTTGTCGATTGGTTCAGCACAAGATGTATCGTCCAATGAATTTAATGATGTGATGTTTGGCAGTATCCTTGGCGTTGTCAGAATTCAACATTTTAAAGGAAGAGTAAGTAGTGATATATAATACGATTTATTTCGGATATTAATAGATTTGTTACTGATTTAAATATTTATGTTTCAGTCATATTGAAAACCTCTGTGATACAAGAAATTCACTATTTCAGTCAACATATGATTACAAAGTTGGTAATAGCTTGATATTGAGAAGATATAAAAAATGTGGCTATTGTAGTCAAGGTATAAGATGAAGTTGGTAATAAATGATCTATATTATTTTTATACTGCAGGTTGAGGCAAAAGAAAAGTTGATGTTAAAACGAGACGATGAGTATTATAAAAATGCTATCCAAGTGGTTAACATGGATTCTGAACAAGTTGGTCATATTAAACGCGATCTGGCGGAAACTTTAACTTTCATACTGGATAATAAACTTGCACGATTAGAAGGGTAGGCAACTCCTGTTTTTTGGAGAGAAGGTTAAGGAAAGCTAACACTAGACCAACTCTTGACAGTTATTTTTACTTTACAACTGTTTTATTAAAGGGGAAGTATGCAGAATTTCCATAATTTAAAACTAGTAAAATATAACAATATATATTTACGTAAACCTTTTAGATAGTTTAAAGGTATGGATCAATTTTTTTAGTTATGTTAATTAAAATTGATAAGGGTTATGTTAATTAAAATTGATAAGGGTTATGTTAATTAAAATTGATAAGAGTTATGTTAATTAAAATTGATAAGGGTTATGTTTTGATAAGAGTTATGTTAATCAAAATTGATAAGGGTTATGTTAATTAAAATTGATAAGAGTTATGTTAATTAAAATTGATAAGGGTTATTTTAATTAAAATTGATAAGGGTTATGTTGATTAAAATTGATAAGGGTTATTTTAATAAAAATTGATAAGGGTTATTTTAATTAAAATTGATAAGGGTTATGTTGATTAAAATTGATAAGGGTTATTTTAATTAAAATTGATAAGGGTTATGTTAATTAAAATTGATAAGAGTTATGTTAATTAAAATTGATAAGGGTTATGTTTTGATAAGAGTTATGTTAATCAAAATTGATAAGGGTTATGTTAATTAAAATTGATAAGAGTTATGTTAATTAAAATTGATAAGGGTTATTTTAATTAAAATTGATAAGGGTTATGTTGATTAAAATTGATAAGGGTTATTTTAATAAAAATTGATAAGGGTTATTTTAATTAAAATTGATAAGAGTTATGTTGATTAAAATTGATAAGGGTTATGTTAATTAAAATTGATAAGAGTTATGTTAATTAAAATTGATAAGAGTTATGTTATTTAAAATTGATAAGAGTTATGTTAATTAAAATTGATAAGGGTTATGTTATTTAAAATTGATAAGAGTTATGTTAATTAAAATTGATAAGGGTTATGTTATTTTAGAGTTGCAGTCATGGGTTATTTATACAAGCATGCAATGAGACTAGAGATAACATTGTGGGGAGATCTGGAGAAGAAGGAGGAAGCGTTTTCTGTTTTAAGATCTCGTGGTTTTACTCCAAAAGAAAATTCTGGTGAAACCTCATCCAGTCAAGCTTCTAGCAGTCATTTGTCTGGTTGTCAAGAATCAGGTCATCAAGTGTCCGGCAGTCATTCAGGTCCAGACTACAGGCATGTCCTGTCAAGCAGTGGTTTCCGTCCACCCAAAAAGGTAAGGATGTTGTTTTTATGTGATGAATACAAGAGTATATTATAACAAGCTTCACATTGGCAATTGATATTGAGCTTATAATATGAAGCTATTACAAAAATGATGTTAAGAAATTGCTTTTTTTCTTTACCTATATTCTATGATCAAGCAAAATAATTCATTTTCCTCTTAGACCAAAAATTTCTTAGCTTAGATATTGGTGTATTTCAGTTTTTTTTTATCAAAATTATGTTACATTTGTTGAAATTTGTCCTGTATCTGAAGGATTTTGATTTTGTAGAATAGAAATGAAACAGGTGGATTATTTGATGCTTCAGATGAGGAAGATGAGGAAGATGAGAACCTCAAACCTGAATCAGATGAGGTATTTAGTGATAGCTAATTAATTAATTATTAAATATATTCTAGGTCCAATCAACCCCCATGAGAAATTGTCACATTTATGATTAGGTATTTATATATTCCTGGATTCTCAGTGTTTTTATGATTAGGTATTTATATATTCCCTGGATTCTCAGTGTTTTTATAATTAGGTATTTATATATTCCCTGCATTCTCAGTGTTTTTATAATTAGGTATTTATATATTCCCTGGATTCTCAGTGTTTTTATGATTAGGTATTTATATATTCCCTGCATTTTCAGTGTTTTTATAATTAGGTATTTATATATTCCCTGCATTCTCAGTGTTTTTATAATTAGGTATTTATATATTCCTGGATTCTCAGTGTTTTTATAATTAGGTATTTATATATTCCCTGCATTCTCAGTGTTTTTATGATTAGGTATTTATATATTCCCTGCATTCTCAGTGTTTTTATGATTAGGTATTTATATATTCCCTGCATTCTCAGTGTTTTTATGATTAGGTATTTATATATTCCTGGATTCTCAGTGTTTTTATGATTAGGTATTTATATATTCCCTGCATTCTCAGTGTTTTTATGATTAGGTATTTATATATTCCCTGCATTCTCAGTGTTTTTATGATTAGGTATTTATATATTCCCTGCATTCTCAGTGTTTTTATGATTAGGTATTTATATATTCCCTGCATTTTCAGTGTTTTTATGATTAGGTATTATTCCCTGCATTCTCAGTGTTTTTATAATTAGGTATTTATATATTCCCTGCATTCTCAGTGTTTTTATGATTAGGTATTTATATATTCCCTGCATTCTCAGTGTTTTTATGATTAGGTATTTATATATTCCCTGCATTCTCAGTGTTTTTATAATTAGGTATTTATATATTCCCTGCATACTCAGTGTTTTTATTATTAGGTATTTATATATTCCCTGGATTCTCAGTGTTTTTATGATTAGATATTTATATATTCCCTGGATTCTCGGTGTTTTTATGAGGATCATGTTAAATTTGTTAAATACTCCAGTAAGTGAAGGTTGATATTTCAGGTTAAAACTGAAATGGATAAATTATTTGATTCGCTAGAAGAGGGGGGCAAGACGGCCATGGCTGAACCAACACAGGTACTTATTGATTAACTAATTAGCTACCATTACAATGATTAGATATAACTTTTGTCCAATGTGAAGCCTTAATAATCCTAATGCTCCAATGCAGTGCTTATTAACCTTAGTGAGATCATTCCTACCTGACAGAGTTCTTCTAAATCTATTCCTCCCCAAAATAAATCAGTTATTTTGAAACGTATTTCACTCCAACAATATATTCAACGATTAACCATAAATAGATATAAAATTATACTCTACATTTCACCATAGTTCAATGTAACCTTTCAGTCGAATGTTCTCTCATGATTTTCTGTATGTCCGGGGTGAATGACGTCATTGTCAGTCAAAGATCACCTTGCCTCCCAATTTTTCTTGTTAGCTCAGACTTCGTGAGACCAAAGCTTGATTCAGTTCGAGCCCCATACTTTAGTTGGTGTTGTCTGTGCAACATGTCATAGTTATTTCATGATTTTTGGTACCATATTTCAGGCTATAAGAACACCGCTATACCCCCATCAGAAACAGGCGTTAAACTGGATGATATGTAAGGAGAATAATGAAGCGTTACCACCGTTCTGGGAGAAAGGAGGACACCGTTATTACAATAGTTTAACAGGGTATACTACTTCTCATAGACCATCTACAGTTCACGGAGGTTTGTTTAGTTTACATGTTTCAGTTCCCACTGTTTTATGTCGGTGTATATTTCTTAATCCATTGATTGAACCATATTCAACATCAGTGTTCAATTTGCATTGTAGCAGTGATAGTTCAGTTTTGAATTTACAGAAAAAGTGTTACCAGCCCTTTCGATGATGTTTCTTTCATTGATACTATGGTTATACAATCAGATTATAATTGTAAATTACAATAATTAAATATTTTCACTTTTCACTGCTAAAATAGTGATCAATACATCAATTGTTTATTATGAAAATGTTTGTTTCTTTCAGGTATTTTGGCAGACGACATGGGACTTGGAAAAACTCTGGAAGTTATCTCCCTTATTTTAACCAATTTCCACGATGGTCAGCCATTGGCCACACCAGATGTCAGTCAAAAACACCTCAGCCAACAGTCAATTTACAAGACTACAGTAGAGGTTTGTACTAAATAATCAATAACCACATTTAACATAACTTTTGGTACCCATACAGATCAACCATTAATGAGATATTTGAAGGAAATGATATACTAACAGCTATGATTAACAGGCCTGTGGCCAGCCCAATGTCTCAGGGGGTGGGTAAAATTTTCTGAGTGGGGAAGCTCCAGCTACAGGCCCGATGATCAAGGATTACTCTCTTCACTGACATTATTTGAATAACAAAATTTGAAACTAAAATATGACACACTGGGAAATCCTGTTTTTATGCATCTGGTATTCGCATTCCCCTTTTTAGGCAAAATTCTTTAATTCACTTGGCCTAATTGATGAGAGATAATGACTTTTGGTTTTTCCAGAAATCAACAAACAGAACACAGGCCGGTTCGTCAAAGACAACCTCAAAAGCCAACCACTATCATCAATGTCCTGTTGATGATGTAATTTATATCGAAGATTCTGATGAAGAAGAAGAAAGAAAGGCAGCAGAATCTCTGAGAATATTTCAGAGTAAAGTTCCAAAATGTACCTTTAAACTATTTGATTCCAGTTCAGAATCTGGAGATGTGAAAAAAACACTGTTGAAGAATAAATCGCAAAGTTTCCTTGATGATGATGATGATGATGATGATGATGATGATGATATTCTTCAAGTTGCTATATCTAGAAATAAAACTAATAGTGCTTCATGTGTAAACTTAACATCCCATAGTGCTAAACATAACAACATGCTTGCTACTAACAACAGACAAGTTCAGACAGCTGCTGACATTTTGCGCGATTTTCTTAATTCAGACTCTTCATCAAACTCTGATGATGTTGCTGTGAAAATGAAATCAAACGGACGTGAAGATGAATCACTTGACCCTAAATCAAATAACCCACAAGTTGTTCATATCAGTGAATCTAAGTTGAAAAATATATCAGGAAAAAACATTGTGATTGAAATATCCCATAGTAATAAACATAACGCCATGGTGGCTACTGACAACAGCAAGGTTGTGACTGACAACAGCAAGGTTGTGACTGACAACAGCAAGGTTGCTACTGACAACAGCAAGGTTGTGACTGACAACAGCAAGGTTGTGACTGACAACAGCAAGGTTGCTACTGACAACAGCAAGGTTGTGACTGACAACAGCAAGGTTGTGACTGACAACAGCAAGGTTGCTACTAACAATGGACAAGTTCAGACTGTTGCTGATGTCTTGCTCGATTTTCTTAAACCAGATTCTTCCAACGACTTTGAAGTGAAATCAAATGAACATGAGGTCAAATCATTGGACCCTAAATCAAATGACTGTGAATTTAAGTTGAAAAATAAATCAGAAAAAAAGATGCTAACTGACAGTGATAAAAATTCTAATAGTGCTCCATGTATAGACTTAACATCACAGGGTGCTAAACATAGCGACATGGTTGCTACTGACAACGGACAAGTTCAGACTGTGGCCGACGTCTTGTTCGATTTTTTTAATTCAGACTCTTCATCAAATTCAGATGGACGTGAAAGAAACAGAAAGAAAGCAACACGATACGTTGAAGTTAATTCTGACGATTCAGATAAAGAAATTAAACCACCAGCTAAACGAGGTCAGTAAATCTGCATTATAATTAGAATTAGTTTACAAATCTTTTTCTTTTTACTCTGATAATTTTCATCTGCACGAGATAGGATGCAAAAAATAAATTTGATATTGAACTCGCCTAAAGACTTGCCTAATATTTATGATGTTACTTATTGTTTTTTAGCCCGATACAACTCTTTGCCTGAAAAACTGAAAAATGGAGAAAAAAAACCAACCATTTCGGTTCAATCTAATCCTGTACAACCTAATCCAAGTCAATCTAATCCTGTTCTACCTTTTCCTGGTACAACTGTTCCAGATCAACCTATTCCAAGTCAATCTAATCCTGTTCTACCTTTTCCGGGTACAACTGTTCCAGATCAACCTATTCCAAGTCAATCTAATCCTGTTCTACCTTTTCCTGGTGCAACTGTTCCAGATCAAAATATTCCAAGTCAATCTAATGCTGTTCTACCTTTTCCGGGTACAACTGTTCCAGATCAACCTATTCCAAGTCAGTCTAATCCTGTTCTACCTTTTCCGGGTACAACTGTTCCATATCAACCTATTCCAAGTCAGTCTAATCCTGTTCTACCTTTTCCGGGTACAACTGTTCCAGATCAACCTATTCCAAGTCAGTCTAATCCTGTTCTACCTTTTCCTGGTACAACTGTTCTATATCAACCTATTCCAAGTCAATCTAATCCTGTTCTACCTTTTCCGGGTACAACTGTTCCAGATCAACCTATTCCAAGTCAATCTAATCCTGTTCTACCTTTTCCGGGTACAACTGTTCCATATCAACCTATTCCAAGTCAATCTAATCCTGTTCTACCTTTTCCTGGTACAACTGTTCCAGATCAACCTATTCCAAGTCAATCTAATCCTGTTCTACCTTTTCCGGGTACAACTGTTCCAGATCAACCTATTCCAAGTCAATCTAATCCTGTTCTACCTTTTCCTGGTACAACTGTTCCATATCAACCTATTCCAAGTCAATCTAATCCTATTCTACCTTTTCTCTTTCTACGTATTTTGTTTCAACCAAATCCTGTTCAACCTAATCCTGTTCAACCCAATCCTATTCAACCCGTTCCGCCTTAGTCTGTTCAAAAATCCCACCAAGTGTGGTTTGAAAATCTCCTCAACTTATATTTTTGAGATTGCCCTTACTGATATAATATTTAATAGTTCCATCCATATGTTTTTATTTACAAAACAAACCATAAATAATGGCTATGTTGATTTGTCAGACATCATGAATATTTATTACCCTTGGTCCCTAATCTTGAGTTTGATGACTGAAAGGTTAATGTTGCTCATCGTTGTTTAAACCATGCCCCCTTATTAGTAATTAGATAAGACCATGGTTCACATTATCTAAATAGCTCTGTATGAGGCAGTGAATTTTTATCAATCAATCTATTTTCAGTGACGGGTAGCTGTAACAGTACGACAGACAAACCACGAACAACTCTAATAATCTGTCCACTGTCAGTTATTTACAATTGGCAGGTAACTTCTTCCTAAATATTTACAATTAAAAAAAATAAAACTTAAAATCTCACACACACACACATAAACGAAAAATTATTTGACATGTTTGATAGCATACGACTGTCAAATTTTAGTGGGATGCAGGCTTAGAATAGGTCAGTTGCCTGAAGATCGCACATCATGAAACTCTGAGTAACAACAACATGTCTTGTTGGGTTCTGTCTTAATATGTCTATTGAGATATTTTATATATATTTATTTAGTGTCAGTTGGAGGAACATGTAAGAGAAGATGTCAAATTAAAAATTTACAAGTTTCATGGCAGTCATCGAACCACTGACAGTAAATTACTAGAGAGCCAAGACGTTGTTATTTCTACTTATGGTACCATAACGGCTGAATTTAAGGTTTGTTTTCATAAAAATAAAGAAATAATTAATTAATCAATATGAATCAGTAATAGTGTTCAAAGCTCAGTGTTACAATTTGAGCCTTCTTATCCAGAAGAAGGTCATCTAAAAGTTCAAAAACTTTTTATTTTAGGGTGGCAATCGTTTACGTAAAATTCATTGGTTACGGATCATTCTAGACGAGGGTCATGAAATCCGAAATCCTGACACCCTGAGGGCCCTGGCTATAACGGAACTGAAAGCTGAAAGAAAATGGGTGATAACAGGTTAGTTTGAAAAGATTCTGTATGTCAAGATTGTTAAATATATGCTCTTATGGGGTGTTCTTAAATCACGCACAAAAATACGTTTTATGCCCCCTTCTTATTTGATACTTATAATCCTGAAATGAGAGAAGTGTTATTATTATTTTCGTAAGCACCAGATGTTTTAATTAAGCCTGTCTTTTCTAAGTAACAGTAAGAGTTATTTAGGAACTGCACATTTAGTTTTGATGGTTGTTCAAGCATTGTTAGAGACTTAATTTATCGTCTGAAGTAACAGTTATGTCCCTTTATCTTCCAGGAACACCAATTCAGAATAACCTCAGAGATTTATATTCACTGGTTAATTTTCTAGATATCAGTCCTCTCAATCAATTATCGTTGTGGCGAAAAACTATTGAACGTCCAATATTCCATGGAGATGAGTCCGCTATCACGTAAGTATTCAACCTTTCATTAATGGATATTCCAGCATAACTTTTAAATTTTCACATTTGAGCAAAGTAAGGCAACTCACAATACATGTTCAAAAAAAAAGGTTTGTGTTGGTGATTTTCAGACGTGTTCGAGCGTTGGTGGCGAATATTGGACTGAGACGAACGAAGAATCAACAAGTTAACGGTAAACCATTGGTTGAACTACCAGCTAGAAATGTATTTATAGAAAAAATCAAGTTTTCTGAAGAAGAACGACAAGTTTATAATGATATGGAGACACATGGAAAACGGATCATAAAAGGGTGAAGAATTTAAATTTAGGTGTCAAAGATGAAAATTGTTTGCTGGAGGACTTGTGCTTAAAGATAAGCTGAAATCGTGCCATTTTAAATTTAAGTCTCAATTCTTGTTGTTGACTGAAAGTAGGTGTCATGGTTAGTTTGCTGAAGGACTTGTGCTTAAAGATAAGCCGAAAATGTGCCATTATAATTGTATGTATTTGCAATCTTTTGTAATCAGAGAGGTAAATTATATTCTAGATCAGAGTCTTTCAAGTAAAAAGCCGCGAGTTGAGAATCCCTGTTCTAGACAACCAATCCTTGCATTCTGCATGAAATTGCCACATTTGGCTTAAGAAAATCTAATTCATTCATT
>NW_008707002.1:516483-545090 GCF_000327385.1 Lottia gigantea | reverse complement strand
TGCAACTTATCACAGAAGTAAGGAATGGCAATCATGGTTTACCGGATCTACGTCCATATTGTCATGTGACCATGTGATTCTGGTTGTCCAAACATTATAGACTGGTCTTTCCGTAAACAAATAAAAACAAATAAATTAGTCAGATATGGATTCAAACGCATAATACAAAAATTCTAAATTTTAGAAAGAAATATGGATGGAGGTGATCAACCACAAGATGACACCACTGACCTTATAGATGACGAAACTAAACAGAAACTAATTGATGATCTCTTAGCAGTGTTAAATTCTGGGTCTGATGAGGAATGTTCAATTTGTTTAGACAGTCTAAAACACCCTGTTATAACACTCTGTGCTCATGTTTATTGTCGTACCTGTATTGAAAACGTCATACAACAAAATAACACGGTCAGTATATTTATTACACCTTTACTCCTTGAAAATATTACAGCTTTATAACTGGAAATATTACAGCTTTATACCTGGAAATATTACAGCTTTATACCTGGAAATATTACGGCTCTATATCTGGAAATATTACGGCTCTATAACTGGAAATATTACAGCTTTATAACTAGAAATATTACAGCTCTATATCTGGAAATATTACAGCTTTATAACTAGAAATATTACAGCTTTATAACTAGAAATATTACAGCTTTATAACTAGAAATATTACGGCTTTATATCTGGAAATATTACAGCTTTATATCTGGAAATATTACAGCTCTATAACTGGAAATACTACAGCTTTATAACTAGAAATATTACAGCTCTATAACTGGAAATATTACAGCTCTATAACTGGAAATATTACAGCTTTATAACTAGAAATATTACAGCTCTATAACTAGAAATATTACAGCTTTATAACTAGAAATATTACGGCTTTATAACTAGAAATATTACAGCTTTATAACTGGAAATATTACAGCTTTATAACTGGAAATATTACGGCTTTATAACTGGAAATATTACAACTTTGTGGTTTGTATGTTTGTTATATTATGAATGTTGCATTATGGTTATGTTCAAGGTCAGAAAGATTTTTATATTTCCAGATGACAACAGCATGTCCGATGTGTCGAGAAGAAATAAAGTTAGGTTTTTGGTTTGGAGTTCCTGAAAAACAACAACCGGAGATACCTGTGATTACTGATGAAAACTGGCAGTCCAGTAGCAAGGTAGGAGATATTTACAAGGTTTCTAAGTTATTGCCCTTGATTTAGTTTTGGCTTGGACGAGTAATTTGTCTTCATTTTGAGAGTCCTTGATAGGAAATCTTTTTCTATCTCTACTGGATCAGTTCTGGACCTGATCAGTCAGGTGCTCTGCGGGGGTAAGTTTACATTTATTGATTCACAAATTGTAGGTAGATGCATTAATGAAAGCTCTAGTTCAACAACGTATTGATGACCCTACTGTTAAAAGTATCATAGTTTCACAGTTTACATCTCTACTGACTCTTATTGAGGTACCATTGAGGTAAGTACAGTCTTCTATATTTCTTGACTATTATCATTAATATAGTTATTAAAGGAATCAATGTTGATCTTGCCGTTATATTTACAGTTATCTACAGTTTATTTATTTTTAGATTAAACTTAAAAACAACCTATTAAAAATTATCTTGCAGATTAAATGGTTTTAAGTTTGCTCGACTAGATGGTAAAATGACTAACAAGAAAAGAGTTGATAATATGGAGATGTTTATGGACCCATCACTCGACTCTCCTACCATATTTCTACTGTCACTGAAGGCTGGAGGAGTTGGACTAGATCTTAAGGCAGCCAGTCGCGTCTTTCTAATGGATCCTGTAAGTATATCATTTCAGTGATATAATGTTGAGTGAAGTTTCATACATGCAAATATACATTAGATATCTAGACAGGAAAAAAAAGATGACTATATAGATAGCTGAAATTGAGCTCTATCAGCTGGTATAGTAAATATTTAGATGACTATATAAATAGCTGAAATTGAGCTTTATCAGCTGGTGAAGTAAATATTTAGATGACTATACAGATAGCTGAAATTGAGCTCTATCAGCTGGTATAGTAAATATTTAGATGACTATATAAATAGCTGAAATTGAGCTTTATCAGCTGGTGAAGTAAATATAGCTGATATTGAGCTCTATCAACTGGTAAAGTAAATATTAAGATGACTATAAAGATAGCTGAAATTGAGTTCTATCAGCTGGTAAAGTAAATATTTAGATGACAATACAGATAGATTAAATTGAGCTATATCAGCTGGTAATATTTAGATGACTACACAGATAGCTGATATTGAGCTCTATCAACTGGTAAAGTAAATATTTAGATGACAATACAGATAGATTAAATTGAGCTATATCAGCTGGTATAGTAAATATTTAGATGACTATATAGATAGTTGAAATTGAGCTCTATCAGCTGGTAAAGTAAATATTAAGATGACTATATAAAAAGCTAAAATTGAGCTCTATCAGCTGGTAAAGTAAATATTTAGATGACTATAAATAGCTGATATTGATATCTATCAGCTGTTAAAGTAAATATTTAGATGACTATACAGATAGCTGAAATAGAGCTCTATCAGCTGGTAAAGTAAATATTTAGATGACTATACAGATAGCTGAAATTGAGCTCTATCAGCTGGTAAAGTAAATATTTAGATGATAATACAGATAGCTTAAATTGAGCTATATCAGCTGGTAAAGTAAATATTTAGATGACAATACAGATAGCTGATATTGAGCTATATCAGCTGGTAAAGTAAATATTTAGATGACAATACAGATAGCTGATATTGAGCTCTATCAGCTGGTAAAGTAAATATTTAGATGACTATACAGATAGCTGATATTGAGCTCTATCAGCTGGTGAAGTAAATATTTAGATGACTATACAGATAGCTGAAATAGAGCTCTATCAGCTGGCAAAGTAAACATTAAGACTATTCTTCAATTCTGTATGTTATAGGGGTGGAATCCGGCAGTAGAAGAACAGTGTTTTGACAGATGTCACAGATTAGGACAAAAACGTGACGTCAACATAACAAAGGTTAGTTTATACAAGTCGTGACCTTGGCCAGTGCTCTTATGAGACTGTGTTCTCAGCACCACCAAATATAATATATAAAGACTGTTTTCAATTTCCGACTGATGATAGAGCACAGCCTGTAGCACATGGAAACTTGGTTTATTTACTAGATACCTTGTCAATGTCAGCTCCTCTAACCTGCATCACAAACTGGCTGAAACTCACTCAGCCACTAACATCTTTCCTTTGAAGATAACAATAATAACAAAAGTTTTATTTTCCTATTTTAGTTCCTGGTAGAAGACTCAGTAGAAGAAAGAATGTTGGCGCTACAGGAGAAAAAACAAGCCTTGATGACTGGAGCATTCAGTAAAAAAAAATCAGCTGATGAACGTCAAGAAGATAATATCAATCGAATTAAAATGTTGTTTGGTTTCTAGAAATAATCTCAAAATTTCGTGTCATGTGTCATTTTTTATACACCCACATTAAAATGTTTGTGTCTTCTATTTTATTGAACACTTTCTTAAACCTTTGGACCAACTACATCTTTCATAGTTTAAGCTATTGAACGATCATCATTTTATGAAGCCATATTGGATTCCTACCATGAATGTTGGAATATTACTTAGCAACTACCAAGGAAAGTGACATCACTGAACTACAAATGACAATTAATGTTGGATGTCAAAATTTATTTGTGAACTCAATGGAGACAACAGTTTTTATCTAATCATTTATAATAATGTGATTTTGGTTAAGTTCGAATTTGATGATTTTTCAATCAATAGGTTATTGTCAAAATTTGTATTTGTGAAGACAGAAGAGACTACAGTTTTTATCTGATTTTAATAAGCCATTTAATATTCTAAATATGTCTTGTTGTATGTTTTTTGATTATTAGTTGTAATTTTAGTAGGTCTACAATAAAACCACTTTAGCAACGTTTTGCTTAAAACAGATTGAAAGTTCTGATAATTTGCAATGTTTTAAATTTGAACTACTCTGTAATCTCTTCTTTGTTTCATGTTTTAATATTACATTGTAATTTTAGTTCAGTTACCTCCATTTGCCAACTTTCAAATTTCAGCTCATCTCTAATATGATTTAACTAAAATAAAATTTTATGTTTAGTTAATAGTTACCTCCCTTTAGCTATATTTCTAAATGGATTATCGAATCTGCGTTTATTTAGCGAAATGAGAGAAGGTATTTTTATAGTGTCATCTTGTGAATGGTTTGTGTGTAATATCAATAAGTTTCTCCATAAGGGTGTGTCAAAATATATCACTATATGAATAGGTTTGCCAGCTCTGTATTATTCTGCAGGGCGAGGGGGAAAGGGGGGCATCACAATGCAGTGAACCTTCGTATTGTTTTGTATTATTTTGTAGGGTTGTTGTTTATTGTATTTGTTAGTTTAAAAGAGCCTGAACGAAATATTGTATAATTTGGTTTATATTGTGTATGTACAATTTGTTCTGGTAAGTTATGAGACCATGGTGTATCATTTATTATGTACAATAAAGTTATATCTTATCTTGTATATTTATAAATTATCTTTTCGTACAGTTTTTAATAAAATAAGCTTACACTCTTTACTATCAATATATTTATTATAATAATAAATGATTTATATTTAGAATTTAGTGTCTTTTTCTCCTCTCCTAGTCCTCGATCTGTTAGTCCCATCAGCCCCATAGCCAGGAATGAATCTGCTCAGATTTTGTAGAATTAAAGGCCCCAACTCATTTCTGACAATTTTGAGGTGCCAAAAACGTATCAAAATCTATTTCTTTTTGATTTTTTACATAAGCAGTGTAATGAATCTATCTCTGCTGAACTGAAGAAGGTTTTGCTGGGGCTTAATTCTCACATGCTTGGGCACAGCCACCACAGACCCACCCTATCGACGGGGCTGAGTCCCATAGAGTTACTCTGTCCTGTTCTTGTTTTTTGTTATGAGAGTCTAAGACTAAAACTAAAAGGCGATTCTAGGCTAATTACTCTCAATACTCAATGGAACTGAGTGTTGAGCCTTAACTGTTTTATTTATGATTTCATGATTATTTCAATGAATCCTGTACACACTCATATTCAAAAGCTTCTAGAAACTAAAAACTCCTCATGAAACTGTCTCAGGTTGACCAGTAAAAACAAGGTCAAGGTCGTTAAAAACTTTTAAAATCGCTTACAACAATGAGAATCAAAAATAATTATAAAAATTGAACACAAAGATAAAGATTCCAATCATTTCGATTAAACAATCTAGAAATTAGTATCTCAAAAGATATTTTTAAAATTTTATCGTTGGTGTGTGTCCTTGTCGATTATTCAACTTTTTTTCATCAAAGACATAAGCGACAGACGACATCCACATCCGGTTCCTGAAAGCGTTCTAAAAATAGAAACTGTCATACATGGATGACAAAATCGTTTGTATTTGATGAGTTTTGGTGGAGTTTCTAAAAGTAGGCGATCTGTTACAGTGGCACGCCGAACTAAGTATGAAAACTTTTTCCAGTCTCACGATTTTGTTCCACTGGCCGACTTTCCTGACTCTTTTTGTAGACTTGTCTCTACTCCGACTCCACCCAGGTTACGGATCAAGCTGTTCGGTGCCAACAAAACACCCCTCCCCCTCCCAAATATTTATATTGGAAGAACACACACTTTGGCACCTTTGCATTTCTAAATTTACAAGTTACCAATATACTCTTGGTCTATTCCATTGTCTGAAGAATTTAGTCCCAGACAAACGGAAACATGTCACTTTGACCATCTCTACAGGGAATCCCAATCATTTTGTAAACAGAAGTCTTAAACTTTAAAGCCTAAATTATTTTGTTTATTTTAATTGAAGATTTAGAATTTAGTATGACAGAAGTACCAGAAAGGTAAAAAAACAAGTCAAAAATTTAAACCTGCTTGCTCTGCCTAGCAATGTTATTGAATTTACCTTTTTATCATTAATGTATTACCATCGTACCGAATGTATGTTATAAATTTTCCAGTGAAATCAAGTCTGTTGCAAAAAACAACAGGCAGAGTGACCTACCCCCCACAGCATTCCTAAAGTATCAGACACTGTTCTCCACTAAAAATCATACACACAAACCTATTGATCATCCCTCTCCCATCTGACGTCTTAACCAGGTTGTTAGACCTTGAATCCAAACCCATTAATCTATGATTATTTTTACTTAAGAACAAATTAAAGGGTTATTCAATTTTATAAATATGTTTGATTTTCTCTCAGCATCCTTCAAGACCTTGTTAATCTTGTTAATTTGGTATTTGTTTAAGTCAACTTAGAATCCTTGAAAGAAGGTTTACATAACTAATACTGATATGTTTTTATTTGGTACTTGGTTTAGCAATTTATTTAAAAATTAAGTTTACATCATTTAGGAATATTTACTAGGTGGATTTCTGGCCTATTTAGTCATTCAAAATGATTGAAGCTGTATTCTAACATTTAAAACAGCTTTTAGAGATTAATGAAGCAACTAATATGGATTTATTGATTTTGATAATATCATTGTTAATTACTTTCAAAAAATACTAATTTCCAATTAAAAATCCTTAAAATCCAAGATATAGCAATCGAAGCCACTCAGAATGGTTTAAATCATACCTATGTTTGTATATAACTTTTTAAACTCCTAAAATATTTA
Organism: Lottia gigantea; assembly: GCF_000327385.1. Classification (NCBI taxonomy): domain Eukaryota; kingdom Metazoa; phylum Mollusca; class Gastropoda; family Lottiidae; genus Lottia; species Lottia gigantea. The sequence continues at coordinate 538,386 of NW_008707002.1, read as the reverse complement.
TTTTATATTATCCAGTCAAGTTTTTCTTTAACTTTGGTCTGTATGCTGTAGAACTTTTAAAATTCATAGATATTATTTTTATATTCTAGTACAGTGATATTAATTCTACCATTATAAATACAATAGAATATATAAATAGACTAGTACTGTACAGTATATCCGTAATAATCAATATCTCTCTCTCCCAGCTGGTGTTGTGTGGAGTGGGCAGGTTATAACGTCTTGTTGGTTGGTTGGCCAGTCTACACTGTAACACAAACACTGAGCTTAATAAACATGTATTATATGTTAATGTGCAATATTAAATATCATTATGTATGAATGAATATTATTATAGGACTAGAACAGTGGTGAAATGTCATAGTTAAATATCTCTCTCAGAGAATTTGAACTTGATTGAGAATATCTGGAGGTGGAGTGTTATGCTGTAGCTTTTAAACTTGATTAAGAACTTTGAATGTTATCTGACAAGATAGTGGTGAAATGTCAAAGTTTTATGTATCTTGGAAACTTTAATGTATGGAGTTTACATTTCACTGAGATTGTCTGACAGTTATAATGGTGAAATGTCATACAGTTTTATATACCGGTACCGTTATCACAGAATATTCCTTTAAATGCAGTTTTAAAATATTATAATTTCTGTACTTGGTTTTAAATTTCATGAGATTTTCATGTTGAGAAATAGTTTTATTAAATATCTTGAGGAGGGTTTTACTAAGAATTTCTCTATGTGGAGTGGAAACTAATATAATTAGGAAGTGACATGACATGGTAATATTTTATGTGCTGTGTAGAGATTTATAATAATAAAAGTTTTAAAATTTAAAGGAAGAATTAATGAATTATGAATAATGTTATCAATGGAAGCTAGACTCACCGGTATGTTGGTATAGTTTTATATTATCTTGAATTATCAACTGCTGTCAGTTCATGGATTCTCTTTTTTGAATTAGTATATTTATATGCTTAAAAAGGTAGCACTGTGGGTAGGAGGGGGCTTCCCTCAGGTCAGTAGGTTGAGTAGGGGAAGGGAGCAGCAGCTGCCCTCCAATCGATGTGTGTTTGCAATGACAAAATTGTATACCTAATGCTTGTATTTTGAGGTTTTTTGACATACATGATTGGGGTGTTTTTGTCGTTGGTTCTCTGGATGTTTAGGTTACTTAAATTATGGGTATATGTTAATTGTTTCAAATAATTCTGCAGAGTAAGCTTACAGATATTAAACTCCATTTTCTTTCATTAACCTAATAAGATATAGAACTCATTAATCAAATAAGATATAGAACAGTAGGATATAATTAAATTTGTTAGAAGTTGTAAAATACGTTTTATATGTAATAATTATGTTTTCTGTTAGTTTGTCAGTTAATTACCATTCAGTTGTTTATATACGAGTATAATTATCATATTATAATAATTACTCTTGGCTTTTTATGGTTTTGTTTTTGCTTATTTAACAAAATTATTGAAATATCTTCATTAGCTATGTGGAACATGAAGGGGATGGTGAGTTGACAAACTGAACTGACTCTCTCAATTGACAAAACTAAATACCAAATAAACTATTAGCTATTATAATTATCATAGCAGAACAATTAGCTTTCAGTTGGTTTGGTTTGTTTTACTTCTTTAACAAAATTATTGATATATTTTCTTTGCTATGTTGATCATGAGTTGTCGAGTTGACAAACTGAACTTACTCTCTGAAAGGGATGCTGAGTTGACAAACCTAAATACCAATTAAACATTATTAGCTATGTGGACTCTCTGAAAGGGATGCTGAGTTGACAAACCTAAATACCAATTAAACATTATTAGCTATGTGGACTCTCTGAAAGGTATAATGAGATTACAAACCAATATACCAAATAAACATTATTAGCTATGTGGACTCTCTGAAAGGTATAATGAGTTGACAAACCTAAATACCAATTAAACATTATTAGCTATGTGGACTCTCTGAAACGGATGCTGAGTTGACAAACCTAAATACCAATTAAACATTATTTGCTATGTGGACTTTCTGAAAGGGATATTGAGTTGACAAACCTAAATGCCAATTAAACATTATTTGCTATGTGGACTCTCTGAAATGGATACTGAGTTGACAAACCTAAATACCAATTAAACATTATTAGCTATGTGGACTCTCTGAAAGGGATGCTGAGTTGACAAACCTAAATACCAATTAAACATTATTTGCTATGTGGACTCTCTGAAAGGGATACTGAGTTGACAAACCTAAATACCAATTAAACATTATTAGCTATGTGGACTCTCTGAAAGGGATGCTGAGTTGACAAACCTAAATACCAATTAAACATTATTAGCTATGTGGACTCTCTGAAAGGTATAATGAGATTACAAACCAATATACCAAATAAACATTATTAGCTATGTGGACTCTCTGAAAGGGATATTAGGTAATTAATAATAATTAAGTATCGAGTAAAATAAAAATGATGATAAAACAATATGGAATATTTATTTTGTTAGATATACGGTGGTTGAAGCAAGTGATGATTATTTGGATGAAATTCCCCTAATGTGTGGAGGATCAACAATAGAAATGGATGAAAACGACCAGCTCATGCGGGAGCGGAAAAACAGATATGGTCGGCATAAAGGTATCGGGTATTTCCTGTCTGAAGGATGGTGGGATATGTGTGGAAGGTAAGTTGTATGCCCAATATTTTTGCTCTATTGTAATCTAACAAGTTTTCTACCGTGGTCCTGTTCTATGACGACGTTACTTTAAATCATTCAAAGCATGTCATTTAGGACCTGTATTTGGGATATCTGCTGCAAGGAAACTGTGACATTGCTTTAAAGTTTAATTATCTATAAGTTAGGCAAAGGAATAATCTGATAAGGAATCTAGCTATATAATTTGATGTGACAGATGTCAGTGGAAAATCATTATGTATTTATTGATAGTTTTGTTTGTTACAAGAAATTCTTAGCCTAATATCATATTTGTATCGCCTGTCAACTTTGTGTTTAAAAAATAAAGTTTTGCTTTGCACAGACATTGATGCCCTTAAAATTCCAGACATTTTAGCTGTAGAATCATTCATGACTGGCTAAGATAGGGAAATAAACAGCCCCTTATAATGATAAACTCTTTATTAATAATTATTTTTGAATTTTTTTTGTATTTCATTTCATTAGTCCAATAAGATACAAATTTCATTATTTAGTGTATCTGTTTTTTTAGCTGTTGGAAGAAAATGTTTGGATGTTGTTGTGGAGAGAAAGAATATCGTGACCGAACTATTTATATCGGTCTAGCTACTGGACATCAACATAAATACACGAAAAATGTCGTCCGAAATCAGAAATACAGTGTTATTACTTTTATACCAAAGGTTTGTTTTATTTACTGTCAAAATATTCTCATGTCATGATATTATTGTCAATTTCTTTAAAAAAAAACAATTTTTACAAAGATTACAACTGAGGTTCATGAGGATCCTGTCAACCAGATACTGGCCTGTTGGTATCAGACTAAAACTTTCTGCACCCATCTTTCCCTGGATTATTCATACAAATTTATTATTAGGTTGACTAGAATTCTGAGTGAAGATGACTTATTCAGTATCCATTTACAGGCAGATTGACTGGAATATTGTAACTATTTTAAATCTGTTTTCCAGGTGTTATTCGAACAGTTTAAATTTTTCCTGAATTTATATTTCCTAGTAATGGCCACATCTCAGTTTATCCCAGCTATTAGAATTGGTTATTTATATACTTACTGGGGACCTCTAGTGAGTTTACTACTTTCATTTTCTACTTTCATTTTCCACCAGTCGTCACAAAACAAATATGTATTTCAAATATTGAAACCTCATCAGAACAACTTGTTTTTTTAAATGGGAGTAAACTATTTGACTACACATGTCATATTCACCTGGCAAATATGATAGACAATTCTACTGTCCTGACAAAATACACTCATTGCAAACTACATGGCATTACCCGTTTCATTGGCCCAATCAGAACTAACCAGAATAATCAGATGTAAAACTCTATTTCATTATATTTCAGTGTTTTGTATTATTTGTAACGATGTGTCGAGAAGCTATGGATGATTATAGACGTTACCGTAGAGATAAGGAGGCTAACTCTCAGATCTATAAAAAATTAACACGAGATGGTGTTGTCAATGTTCCTAGCTCTAATATTAAAGTTGGAGATCTGATTATTGTTGAGAAGGTGAGAAAACCACAGGGATGTTGTTATCGCTGTATTTGCCAGTCATTTTACATTAGCCTGGTTGGGACTTCAATAATGTGAAAGCGATTCAGAAGAACCTTTTGTATGTGTATCTTTGACACTTACAGTTTCTATTTTAACTTCTCCATCTGACTTCTATGGTTTTATAATTCAACCATAATATGATTTAGGAATGAGTTTAGAAATGTTTGAAGTTAATATATGAATTACAGGAACACAAACAGGTTTTTAGTTGAAGAAAGATAAAAAAATAACTTGAATTTATATTTAATGAAAGTCACTGTCATGTTTTTATAATTGGTATATTTAGAATCAACGTGTACCAGCTGATATGGTTTTAATAAGAACGACAGAGAAAGATGGAGGTTGTTTTATACGTACTGATCAATTAGATGGAGAAACAGACTGGAAATTACGACTTGCCGTCTCAACAACCCAACGTCTTCAAACTAATGCTGTATGTTTATATTATTTTTTTAAATTAATGCTCCAATACTAGTCTTGAAAAATGCATATTTTGTTATATGAATTAAATGCTGTGCGTTATTTAACTGTTTTTTAATTGTGTGAAAAATATTATAAAAGTTGTTTTTGACAATTAATTGGTTGGGGTGGTTTATAATATTTTCTAAAAAGGCTAGTAAATATAATGTATTGTTGTATTTTGTAGGATATTTTAGATATTTGTGGTAATATTTATGCTGAAAAACCTCAAAAAGCCATCCACAGTTTTATAGGAACATTTTCTAGGGTAGGTAGAACAACAATAATATCAGTATTTAGTCTATATTTGAATAAAATCTATAATTGGGAAACTAAGAAAGATTTTAGCATTCTCGTAATATGACTGTTTTCTATGAATTGTTTTGTTACTTTGTATTTTTTGTTTTATAGACTGATGGTACCCCCTGTGAAGATTCATTAAGTATTGAGAATACATTATGGGCGAATACTGTAGTAGCTTCCGGCACGGCCTTGGGGGCGGTAATTTATACCGGTAGGGAGACACGTAGTGTGATGAACACATCTAAACCTCAGAGTAAGGTAGGTCTGATACAAAAATAAAAAACTGGACCCCAAATCAAAATATTGGGGCTCTATATTCATAAAGTTTGTGGGTCGGCCAAACTAGGCCCAGGGTTCACATAGATGAATGTGGAACAAAATGTAGAAAAGAGGTAGTAAAAGTCTATAAAGGCTGCGTACCAGGTAAATATGGAATACAAAACCTCATAATATTTAGACAGATATAAGTACAAATGTTTAAAGAATTTTAATCTAATATTTTATTTTCTATATTTCAGACTGGTCTGTTAGATTTAGAAATTAATACTTTAACTAAATTATTATTTTTTGCTGTGATTATTTTATCTATTGTTATGATGATACTCAAGGTGAGAAAATTTCTATTTTTCCTTAAAAATTTACATCAACATTATTAATGATGGTGGGTGTGGCGAGCAAGGCAGAGTTTGTTTACTTGGCTGTCCTTTCAGAAAGTCCTACATATTACATTTCTATTTTGTGATTAATATGTACATGACATTAAGTACTGTCATGGAGGTTGCTAGCAACTTAAAAACTCAAGGTTCAGTAATCAGACATCCCTCTCAGAGAATCAACGTCTTTAAGTAAGATATTAAAGTAAAGTTTATATTTTGTGTTATTTTCAGGGTTTTAATGGACCTTGGTATCGTTATTTATTCCGGTTTATATTATTATTTTCATACATAATACCAATAAGGTAGGTAACTCTAGTTCAGCACCTAGTTATTAGGGGTGAAAGCCGACACTGGGCAGACTAGCTTAAATTGGGTTTGCTACAGGCATTGCATAATAAAGATCCTTCTTAAACTGAAAGATGCTTTCCTAGTTATATAGCTGAAGGAAGTATCAAGTACTTTACCATACTTAATATACACATAATGCATAGGTTGAAGAGAAACTGCAAGTAAAAATCATACATTTATAATATTATTTACATATCAAAAAACTGAACATTTAATTCATAATTAAAAAACTAGGAAGTACAATACCAAATAGACACACAAAACATATCAAAAATTTCACATAATACCAGTGAATCTCTAAACAAACACTTAATTCATAATTTTGATAATTTAAATTTCAGTTTACGAGTAAATCTAGACATGGGTAAAGCTGTTTATTCCTGGATGATACAGAGAGACAAGTTAATACCAGGAACCACTGTCAGGAGTTCTACTATACCGGAAGAACTTGGTCGTATTACCTATTTATTATCAGATAAAACTGGTACCTTGACACAGAACGAGATGGTCAGTTTATAAATAGATATATATCAACTGTAGTCTTAAACTTTAATATCTACCTAATAAAATATTTTAAGGTTTAAATAGTGCCGTAAAGTGTTAATATTGATGATATTATATAAACAGAAGTCCTGTGTTCCACAATCATTGAGTATTAATGATCCCTAAACAGTAAGAAATCTCCCCCCAAAAAGAAGGCTTATTCTGTTTCTTAGAAAAAAAGTCACTCATTGTCCCTGGAATGCTTTCCGAAAAATTAGATATAAAAGTCTGTTTGATTTCATATCATATCTATAAGAGGAGTATAATATATCTAGTGTATATATATATATGTGTATTTTGGTGTAATATAAATGATTTGACTTGTTGTAGGTTTTTAAGAAGTTACATCTAGGAACAGTGGCATATACAGCTGAAACCATGGATGAGGTTAGTTTATTTTATACCAGCTTGATTAGAATACAGATCTCGATACAAGCCTCGCTATCAATGTTTCCAATGAGAGGCATGAAAAAAGGTCTATAGCATCCATCTATTTGCACTATGCAAGTTTCAGTAATAGAAGTTGTTCCTCTTACAATGTTATTGTAGATAATTTCACGGTGTATTTTTTTTTAGGTGTCTGCCCATTTACGAACTGTATATAATCAACAGCAATCAGGAGGAGGGACAACTCCTACTAGACAATCAGGACCGGTCAGACGTACAGTTGTAACGAAGGTATATGAAGCCGTGAAAGCGATCGCGTTGTGTCACAATGTTACGCCAGTCTATGAGGATGTGGAAGATGGGGGCGATAGATCACACGAAACAGAGGCTGATCAACAAATACAACAGAAAGTCACGTATCAGGCTTCAAGTCCAGATGAGGTACAGTAATAAAACAGAAAGAAATATATCTTACATAAATAGGGACTTTCTCAAGCCTCCTGTTTATCAACAGGACCTTGGCAGCAACTTGATGATCCTGTCTACCAGCTAGTCCTTAAGCAAACACTTGGCATTCAAAAATAAAAGTCAAAAAAGTCATATGTCACAATTGAGACAACTTACAAGAAATTTTGACATTTAGATCAATGAATTTTTTTTTCATCGAACATGTTAAATCATTTATTTCAGGTTGCCTTGGTAGCGTGGACAGAAGATGTAAATTTGACACTAGTAAAACGAGATTTAAGTTCTATAACTTTACGAAATCCACTTGGTGCCTTAATGAAGTACCAGATATTACAGGTTTTCCCATTTACCTCCGAGAGTAAACGTATGGGAATTATAGTTAAGGTTAGTTCTTGTCTGGTTTTCACTCAAAAATCTTCTTGTTATTTCTCAATGTTAGTCCATGCTGTAAGATTATTTTGGTTATTGATTTATATTTTGGTTATTGATTTTGTTTATTGATTTATATTTTGGTTATTGATTTATATTTTGGTTATTGATTTATATTTTGGTTATTGATTTTGTTTATTGATTTATATTTTGGTTATTGATTTATATTTTCTGTAACTTATCTAGTTTACTGTAGATATTTTCTCAAATTGATACGTAACTTGAAAAACAGTATATTTTTCTATAATAGGAAGAAGAGAGTGGTGAGATATTATTCTATATGAAAGGTGCGGATGTTGTCATGCAGCAGATAGTACAATATAATGATTGGTTAGAGGAAGAGGTTTGTGTTATTTATACACATTAGTTGAATAAATCTCAAGAGGATAATTTCAGGTAGAACAGCTGTGTGGAAGGAATGTTGTATTGATATATCTAGAATATTGTACCCCCTTACCAATTCGATAGTTTAAATAGTTGATTTTACATGGAGAACTTGTGTTGCGAGGTATTATCAAGATAAAGTAAACATATTTTTACAAGGATAGCAACTTGAGATTTTCTATTCACTAAGATCTAGAAGCAATGGAGCTGTTGTAAAGTTATATTTATTATTTTTCAGTGTGGTAATATGGCTAGAGAAGGGTTAAGAACATTAGTTGTAGCTAAGAAAGTTTTAACAGAAGAACAATATCAAGATTTTGAAGTAAGTATAACAGTGATTTTCAATCTGGGAATTAATAGTCAAGTTTCAAAGTGCTGAGGAAGAAATAAGGAACCTGTTCACTCCAATGTAATGTTTCATGCTGTGTAGATACTCTGGGGTGTACTCTGTTTAATGAGTTCCTAAATTAAATTACTTTTTTCCTGGAATTTCTATTTCCCATACTTTTCAGTCGAGATATCACCAAGCTAAGATGTCAATTCAAGATAGAAATGTTAAAATGCAGGCCGTCATAGAAAGTTTAGAACGAGATTTAGAATTATTATGTTTAACAGGAGTTGAAGACAAACTACAAGATGGAGTTCGTCCTACTCTAGAATTATTGAAAAACGCTGGAATTAAGGTACTTTATAAGACCTCATCACATGTTTAGGATATAAAATCCTCATCAGGACAGCTAGTTAAAGAAATAGAGGTTAATTGTCTATTTTGTTGGGGGTTTCAAATAATGGAAAAGGATTCAGAAAGATTAAACCAGCCATGCTTTGTACATTCAAATTTCCTTGAAGGCAATTCAAATTATGACTAAAGGGAAGTAACTCTTGTAAAGAAATGAATAATTCAGACCACAGTTTGACAGTTCTTTCATAGAACTGTGTATAGAAGGTGAATGAACAATGAAAGAAAACTCAATGTCTGTGAAATGGCTTAGTTGATAGTATATAAAATTGAGGACAGACTGAAGCTTACTTAGTCAGGGTGTTGAAATCTTGACATCTTCAGATTTTGATGTTTTTTCTCCAGGTTTGGATGTTAACTGGTGATAAAATGGAGACAGCAACCTGTATTGCTAAAAGTTCCAAGTTAGTTTCACGTACCCAAGATATTTATACCTTCAATAAGGTTACAGATCGGACCGAAGCTCATCTTGAACTAAACGCTCTTCGTAGAAAAAACGACGCTGCCTTAATTATAATGGGAGATTCTCTACAGGTAACAATATTCTTAATTATAATGGGAGATTCTCTACAGGTAACAATATTCTTAATTATAATGGGAGATTCTCTACAGGTAACAATATTCTTAATTATAATGGGAGATTCTCTACAGGTAACAATATTCTTAATTATAATGGGAGATTCTCTACAGGTAACAATATCCCTTGCTTCAAGTCAATATCTGTTTACATGAGAGTTTTCAATATTATAGGCCAGCAAATATATCTATGTACGCCATGTTTGCCTTCAAATAGTTTCTATAACTTTAGTTTGATTTAGTCTACCTTAAGATAAAGCGTATGGCTCATGTAAGCTTATTTGGTTTGCTAGGGGATTTATTAATTATTTTGAATCTCATAGCGTGAAACTCTGAGTAACAACATGATTCAAGTTCTGTTTTAATATTTCTAATCTATGGTTTATTTTATAATTTCTATTAATTTGTATTTCAGATCTGTTTAAAGTATTATGAACATGAATTTGTAGAACTAGCCTGTCAATGTCCGGCTGTCGTAGTTTGTAGATGTTCACCAACTCAGAAAGCTGAAATAGTTAAATTATTACGTGTTCACACTGGAAAGAGAACCTCAGCTATAGGTATGACACATTATTGGTTTCTGTAGCAAAACACAGCATACTTACTTGTCTTACTCTGTAGAAATATTATTGATTTCTGTAGCAAGACAGAGCATGCTTACTTGTCTTACTCTATAGAAATATTATTGGTTTCCATAAATGATTTTAATAAGAGAATGGTGTATTTTTTCTACCAGGTGATGGAGGAAATGATGTTAGTATGATACAAGCGGCTAACGCAGGAATTGGTATTGTGGGTAAGGTAGGTGACATTCTAATCCTTTCATTTTGGGAAAGAAGAGTAGGGGTCACAGAATTGTGAATGGGTGGGGGTCACAGGCTTATCATTACCTTTATAAAATGACAGGAAATTTGCCAAGGTTGGCTAGCTCCCTATAGAAATTAGACTGATCATTAACAACCGGAAGTTGGTTGAAACGGAAAAGCCGAAAATTGCACCATGAATTATTAATTTATTTATTATATTTTATAGGAAGGTAAACAAGCGTCACTGGCAGCTGATTTCTCTATCACTCAGTTCAGTCATATTGGTAGATTATTGATGGTACATGGTAGAAACAGGTATGGTTTATTATATTTCATGATTAAATATATTTTGTTGAAATTCAGCTATTTGTGCACAAAACATAAAACATCAGTAATCCTCTCTAACAAACTTCATCTATTATTATGGAAGTTTTAACCAGGGAAATATCAGCATTCTGGTGTGAAGTGATACTGAAATGTTAGGATATATATTGTACATATGAGAAGTTGAAACAGGCGAAATTTGATAACCCCATTCCTCTTTACAACTTTCAAATATTGATATTTATTTTTATATAACATATTGTATTGTTTATTTTAGTTATAAAAGATCAGCTTCGTTAAGTCAGTTTGTAATTCACCGTGGTTTAATTATAACAGTCATGCAGGCTGTATTCGTCTCTGTCTTCTACTTCGCTTCCATTGCTCTTTTCCCTGGCTTTCTCATGATTGGGTAAGTACCTTGAGAATATTCTCCTTTCTACTCCTGTTCACTGTGTTTACTTTTTTTACTTATAGTTAATGTTCAGTATTGGATGGTTGTATTCCAAAAATAGTTGTGTTAGCTTGAGACAAGCTAAATACTACCTGAGAGGGAGGGCAAGTTGGTAAACCCCAAGAACCAGTAATAGCTATGTTGACTCTCCAAACACAATGTATCCTGTGTTTTCATTGGTTGATTTATTCTATTTTTAGCTATGCTACTATTTACACGATGTATCCTGTATTTTCATTGGTCGATTTATTCTATTTTTAGCTATGCTACTATTTACACAATGTATCCTGTGTTTTCATTGGTCCTGGATAAAGACGTGTCTGCGGCAATAGCCATGACTTATCCTGAGTTATATAAAGAACTAACTAAGGTACAAATTGTCTTATATATTATATCAATCACAGAAACACTGGCGGGGCTTGGCTAGCAGATACTCTAAAAACCACTTGTTAGAAAGAGAACGTCAAAGAAAAGGGATGATAGCTGCCCGGTACAAACAGGCTAGTTACAGAACGCCTGACCAAAGTTACTGAATTATTCCTTCAGCTAAACACTTAATTAATGGTACTTAACCATAGTAGACTATCAATTTAATTGATTTTATCTTATTTGTTTCAGGGACGTTCATTATCATTTAAAACATTTTTTATGTGGGTTTTAATCAGTATTTATCAAGGTAAGCTGGTTTAATATCTCATGTTCTCACGTTCTAATTTCAAATATGGCGTTTTTCAACAGTACAAGATAAACTCCAGTTAATGCTAAATATTCTCATGTTTACTCCCTCTTTCTTTATTTCATCTGATGACGACAGTGTAAATTGTATTGAAATGTTAGTGTTATTTAAGAAGTGTTTTATACCATCATATATTCCCTTGTTACTTGATCTCGTTCTAAATGTAGTTTTAATCTTACTACAGTTAAAAATCTATCAGTGTAAAATATCCCACTATTATTAGGCTGTGGAGAATTTTAAATTAGAAGATAAATTCTTATCAAGTGAATAATATTATTATTTTAGGTGGTATAATAATGTATGGTGCTTTACTTCTATTTGAAGAAGAATTCATTCACGTTGTTTCTATAACGTTCACCTCGTTAATATTAACGGAGCTACTAATGGTTGCCTTGACGATACGAACTTGGCATTATTTAATGATCGTGGCTGAAATATTTAGTTTAGGAATTTATATTGCTTCTCTGTATGTTCTCAAAGATTATTTTGGTAAGAGTTAAATTTCTATGGTCTATATTGAAATTAGATCTACTTGAGAAGCTCTAAATGTTGTTCTCTCTCTCTGGGACACGTAGCAAAATCCAACTGTGACTAATTCTATAGAGAGCATTATATAAACAACATGTCAGTGTGTAATTTTGCCTTTTTTCTCGTTGTGTTAATGTTCTTCATCTTATTCCTTCTTTGTTTCAGACACCAAGTTTTTACAGACGTGGGATTTTGTTTGGAAAGTTTTGGTGATAACTTCTGTTAGCTGTATTCCACTCTACGTGCTGAAATATCTCCGAAAAAAATTCTCTCCCCCTGTTTACTCCAAACTAGCCCCTTAATTTATTTTTTTATCAAAAACACTCTATTTTCATAAGCCATGTTAACTGCTTATTATTTTATATAACCTCTGTCTTCTCCAGTTTAAACTTGTCTCTTGTTCTTTCTTTCTTTCTTTCAAAACTTTGTACTGAATTTATTTTCATAATCCATGTTCACAGCTTATTCTTTTTAAACTGACCATATTCTCAAGTTAAATAAAACTTATCTCTTAATTTATCTCCCTATACCTTCTATAATTCAATACCTTGTGATAAATACATTTTTATACTCTTAACTCCTAATACTTTTATAAAATAACCTTCTGCTAATAACCCCTGTATTTATTAACATCTGTACCCTTACTCTTTAATTCTCTAACCAAAGTATTTTATTCTTCATATACTAACTTCTCTCCCAATTTCTTTTCTTTTGTAAAAACATCCTTTCTTCAACTTTTCATTAATTTTTTTATTCGAATTCTATCCTATAAACTTGTCCCTTAATTTATTTTATTTGTATTTTGTATAAAGTTGAAAACTGTATCTAAGATGTAAACATTTATGACTTGAATTATTTATTTGTGTACCCTGAAACCATGCTGGGGTAAACTTTCATTAATTTCTGCAAAATTTAAACTTTGTATCATGTTGAATACCATGTATGTGTTCTCAATAAACATTACTAACTATGTGGACTCTCTGAAAGGGATGCTGAGTTGACAAACCTAAACACCAAATAAGCAATATTAACAATGTGGACTCTCTGAAAGTGACGTCATGGAGATTCCATGATGGAGTTGACAAACCTAGATAGGCTTTCGACACCAAATGAATATTATGATCTATATTGACTCATCAAAAGGGAATTTCAGGTTAATAAACCATGTTATATTAGAAACTTTAAGGTTGCAGCCCTGTTCTTGCCAGAGTAGTCAGCTAGAATTTAGTTGTGGTCTGAAAGAAATTGAGTCATGAGTTACGTCCCTTGAATTGACGATGAGAGTTATTTGCCCTTGTCAATATCAAGCATTGAATAACTTTAGGAAGAGAAAATGTGAAAGATTTGAAAGAAAAGCATTGATTTATCAGCCGAATGAAATAATTTGAAGGCTGTTTTTGTATCAGGTAACATTTTAAAGTCGCTGTTATGAAATAAGCACGTGAAGTTTATTGCAAACACTCGAACGCCATGCTGTAAACATTGTCTTTTAACAGCCGAATGCTCTAGTTCTCAATTTCAAGGATGCTTCATTAGAAATAATAGTGTGAACAGATTTCTGTGCATTCCTACGGTCAGATAAAAGTTAGCAAAGTCATAAAGGAAATATTTACTGTCAATAGATATACCTGACCATTGATTTGTATTAAGCACAAAGACTAATTGCTTCTAGATTACTTCAGTATTTTATTATTATGTGCACATTGGTATAACTCGGTTGTTTGGTTTATTTTGTTTACTGTAGACATGATTGTCCCCTAGGTTGTTTTCTTTCCAGGTCAAGATGGCTTCATTAATAAGACAACTTAACAATTTAAAACTTGGTCCAATGTCTACACTGCTGTCAGTTGGTAAGACAAGTCTGCTGTCAGTTGGTAAGACAAGTGGAACTGTTCCGAAGATACCACTCTCTATTTCCCAACAGACTTATCTACAACCACCACTACAACAGACAGTTCGTAACTTTAGTGTTTTAAATATTGGAGGAAATTGCACCAAAACTATCCGAGGTTCATCTTTCAACTTGTTAAATACGGACCGTAAACCAGAAATTAATATCAACCAAGTACGGAATTATAAAGTAAAAGACCTGCTACGACTTCGATGTAGAGCCTGTTATTTTGTTAAACGTCGCGGTCGGTTATATGTTGAATGTAAATCGAAAGGACGCCATAAACAGATGCAGAAATTAGCGAAATGGAAGTTATATAAAGATGACTACTCAAAGGGGAATGTAGTGAGGGCTGCGTTTTGGACGCATCATCGTGATCGCTATTATAAAGTAGGAGATAAAGATGTTGAGAATTTTAATTGGTTTGCTGATAAACTAGGAACAACTGTATAAAATTGATAGAAGTTTGTATCATCTGTTAACATTTTTTGATATAAAATCCTCATCTAGTTTTAGAAATGTTGTTTAGGATCTGATATGGGACTAATTAAAGTGCATTAAAGAAGGTCAAAGGTCAAAATGTGAATACTACGGTAGTATATTGGTATAAAAACTGTAAAATTGATTGATAAAAGTATGATTTGATGTTATATTAACTGTGTTTATTTTCAATTGTAATAGAGTGAATTAAAAGTATGAGGACCTACTATTTATTTTTTATGTTTTAACTATCTTCCATAAGTTGAATTCTAACTAAATTTTATGTCTTACTTTTCTTTGCCAGGACATTGGCATTAGCATATTCTTCTTCAATTTCCAGGGATCTTTAACATGTACTGTCTGCAGCACACAGGGCCTTAGTTTATTGTCCAACCAGAACGACAAGACACTTTTCCCACGTCAGCTATTTGGATAAAGTGAACTACAGTCTCATCTATTAATTGATAAAGGGTCAATAAAATAGTTTGTGGCATAAAACAAAACTTAACGATTAATAAAAGAGATTATTTTTACTAACATATTAGATACAGATATTTTTACACGATTAAACAGCAATGGTGACATCTTCACAATGTCAATTTATTACAAAAGAAAAAATTCATAATAGCTTGACATTGTGAAGATGTACAAGACAAAATTCATAATAGCTTGATAATAAGTAACTATTCAACAGAAGACACTGACACAATGTTAAAGTGGTGATCACTAAAGTAAAGGTTTCAATGTTAAATTAGGAATTTGTAGTACTTCTAACATAGACCTCAAAACCAAAAATATTATCCTGATATAAATAAATCAAGAATTAACAATCCGAACAGTAAAACAAAACCCGAAATCCAAAACAACATTTATACATGATTATTATTTGTTATTACATAATAGTATATAAATGATTAAGAGTCACTTGAGCTAATGAAGATTAGCAGTGTGCAATGAGGGAAAGGAATTTGTAAAAGATGAGACTAGTGAAGACAGACCTAAAGACTGAAGATAAATAATATGATATGTAATACATTGTACAACAAGATACTATAATTCAATCTTCTTATTTAAATTATCCAGTAAATTTTGAATTATTTTTTGAAGATCTGTAAAATAAGAATCTGTGACATCTTCATGAGATAATCTCTCGTACTCTTTCGACAACCTCGTCAACACTGGTCGATATTTTACAAATTCATTCCAACATGATGTCTGTAATGTTGTCATGGCAATGATAATTTTTTCGCGACTATCGTGATCAGGAAGTTCTAGTAACGAAGGTATTAATTTACACCAACCAGTCTTTATCATCTCATCTTTTACATTCACTCTGNGAAAAATAAAGTTTCAAAACTGATTTCTTGACATAATGGAGTAAAACATCTTTGGCTTGTCAGAAAGTTTGAGTTCAGATCCTTGTATGTAATAAATATCAAACAATTTAGGAAAAGAGTGCAAGTTATCAAAGAAAAAAAATAGAAGTTTTATTACACATTAAAAAGCTATAACAGACAACAGGCAAGTCAAGCCAAGCAGTGTGCAATGAGGGACAATGGCCTCAGACAGGCTATTAGGAAAAACAATGTCTAAGGTGACAATATCAGAAACTGAATATATTATCATAAATCCCTACTTATAACCTCTGGTAGATAAACAGAATGATAGATCTATAGTCAATAAACAATAACAGATCAACAACCAATAGATCAATATTATTGATTGATTTTAGACACTGAACAATCAAACTTAATCACTGATAACTAAGTATTGGTCTCAACAACTTTAAAATCAACACTTTAATTTTAACAGACCTTTTAACTTTGTCAATATATCCAGAGTAAATTGTATTTAGTTTTATTTTGGAAATTAGATTGAGTTTATGTTTTACTTTGCCTGCTCCTGATTGGGCTAATGAAGACGACACGCTATGGGCAATTAGATAATTTTGTTGGTAAGCTGCTTAACTCTCTCTTTTCGAATTCTGACTGTCACGAGACCTTAAACTTGCAAAACCTGTAGGACATGGGGCCTCAGTTTATTGTCAAATTTATGAAAGAAGATGTTTCTCCGTGTCAGCCCAGCCCATCTGAACTGTATCACTGACAGGAGACACCAAATAAAAAAATTTTTTGCTGATGGATCTCAGACTATTACAACTGGATTTGAAAAGGATAGTGAAGACCTCAAGATGATAGAAGTAAAGATATGAAACATTGATAGAAGCAGAGACTAAAATGTAAACTCACTTTTGATACTGTTTTAATTTTTCTCTGTAATTTTGATTGTCTTGTGGGTCATTCTCTGTTAAAATCTGAAATAATTTAAACATACATTTAATACTCTAACAAATATAAAATCAGGATAATCCAGTCGTTGACCAAACCTCTTAACATTGAATTTACAAGGAAAACAATTTGAAAATGTATAATAATTCTTAAAACCTTACTTTTTCTTGCAGTAAATCATTTAACAGAGTTATAACTTTAATTTGTAAACTTTCTGTTCCACTCTCCTCAAATAGTTTACTAAACACAGACAGCCCTCCGTATTGTACGAATTTTAATTGGGCGTAGGGAAAGTGACGAACCAATGAGGACAAGGCATACAAATAACGTTTCCTCAATGCTGTAGATTTATCCAATGAAATCAATCGTATTAAAGGCTGCATCAGTCCAGTTTCTAATGCCGATATTTGAGCCTTGGGATTGCTGAAATAAAAAAAGAAAAAAGAAATATCACTAAACATTGGTTTTGGACATTATCAGTTAAATAAAGATGGAAAAGGACAAGGCACAACGCATGAAGCAGGAATAGAAATAAAGTAGAACCTTGTGCTTGTAAGTCAGATGGATGTTTTAATAAAGTTGATTTTATTCAAGTTAATTGGCAACTTAATTCTAACCCTAACCACTGAGCCTTCATTGAGCTTGAAAAAAACTAAGTTTTATACCTTTGTAAAGCTGAACCTATAACTAGAGCTGTTTCAGATCGAATCTCATCCTGCGTACTGTTTAAATATTTTAATAATAACTCCATACCCCTAATATCACAGAAATATACAGCATTATCAATCTAAAAATAAATAATGATAATCTACTTTATATCCATGATCTGAAGAAATTGTTAAACAACACATGTTCTAGGTCATTAAAATAGTTAGATTGCTCTTTTTGATAAAATGATTAACAAACTGTATGAGAAGGGTTTATGAAGAATTTTGTCAGATTATTGTGACTGCAAAAAATCCTGAACCTCCAATTCTGCTGGATTGATTGAAATATTCATAATTCGTAAGTCCAAGAAAGAATCAAGAAAAAAGAGTTATGCCCCTTACCTGATGAAGATAATATTCCAAGTCACTCAGAATAAATTTGTGAGATTCTGTATCAAGTTTTTCTTGGTTTAATTTCTCTAATAGATCATTTATTATCTCAATATCTGTTTTTACACCAATATTTAACTTTTTAAAATCTTCTTTTAATTCTTTATAACTTTTAAAATTACCACTAGTCTGAGAAAATAATTTCACTAGATTTACAAGATGTACAAGAAGTCTTTATTATAGAGTAGTTTAAGAAGAAATGAACACAATAGCCTGGACTGTAACAGTTAAATTATTTAAGGAATGACCTGAACATTAAACGGAATGGTGATTTAATTATTAAATATTATACCTAAGAATAAAGTGGACGGCTTGTGTTAAAATTTTGCACAAAGATATCTTTTTCAGTTTTACATCAAACACGGTGATTTAATTTGAATCATTTTCATTGTTGGCTTGCTGGTTGGAAAGATCTGACAAATTACCTTTCCATGTGATAAGATTATAATCATTGTATTGTAATTTAAACACCAAGTTCAAGCTGTTGTATTTAAATTACAAGAATTCCCTGTTTGGACCACAGAAATATCATAACCTGAGTAAAGTCTACAGAAATATCATAACCTGGGTAATGCCTACAGAAATATCATAACCTGAGTAAAGCCTACAGAAATATCATAACCTGGGTAACGCCTACAGAAATATCATAACCTGAGTAAAGTCTACAGAAATATCATAACCTGAGTAACGCCTACAGAAATATCATAACCTGAGTAAAGCCTACAGAAATATCATAACCTGAGTAAAGTCTACAGAAATATCATAACCTGGGTAACGCCTACAGAAATATCATAACCTGGGTAACGCCTACAGAAATATCATAACCTGAGTAAAGTCTACAGAAATATCATAACCTGGGTAACGCCTACAGAAATATCATAACCTGGGTAAAGTCTACAGAAATATCATAACCTGGGTAAAGCCTACAGAAATATCATAACCTGGGTAACGTCCACAGAAATAAAAATGATATTATTAATTTCATAGTTTTACCTGTTTAGAATCATCATCAATAATTTCAGATTTAAAATCTTTTAAAGCTCTTTTTAATTCATCTCTTGTAAACGTCTTTTTATCTGAATTAACCATTCCTTCAAAATAAACAGAATTTTACTAGTTTAATCAAGAATCAAGTAATCAAAGAAGATGAAAATGTTCCTGGTTTTGACTAAGACGTTAGGTGACAGATTATCATGTCTTTTTTCCGAAACCTTTTCTATATGAATAATATATAAGAAAGATCCGTTAACTCTACCTCTAACTCAGGGTCAAATTTTGCTCTCCTAAGATTGTCTTTAAGTGCTCAAATGGAATAATAGCATTAAAAATACTAATTTCCTAATATACTATATAAACTCTACCTTGTTTTTCTCCTAATTTCCAATATTTAGGTTTTGTATCTCCCTCGTTTAATTTGGCTTCTCGTTCTCCTGTTTTCATATTTAATCTAACGTGTAACCCAGCAGGAATGGCTTGACCTGATCAATAATCAAACATCTTAAAATTCCAAAGACTAAACAGGAATGTTTGTATGGGAGTTTGTTTACGATTTCCAAGCCTCAAATCACAAAATCTCAATGCATTCACAGAAGAATATGATTGTGTTTGATGACTAGAGAAAGTAACCTACCTGGTTGTACAGTCTGCCATTGTTTAGTTGGAATAAATACATTGAGTTTATCGTACGGTATTTCACCGTTACTTTCTTCTACTGTCACTACACCATCTAGATCAATATAATAAACATAAAAACATGAGTTGAAGCGTATGACGCTTCTATCCCATAATTATATTTTGTGTTTTCTGAGATTTGTTGGTGAATCAATTTTAACGATAATCTTTCTGTGAATGGGAATATCAGCTTCACGATAGAAACCCAAGTTGTAAAATGACTTCGAATTTATTGAAATACAAACATGCCCTGCTTTATTGAGAATTTGAAAACCTACCTTCATCATCATCTGCGTCTACGACTGTTAAATCAGTCCTGGGATTATCTGACGGAGTTTCGCTGTTAACGTGAAGTTTGACATAACAACCAATCAGAAACAAGAGACAGATCGTAATATTAACAACTTTTATACTTCGGATTATTACACTCATCTTCGTCTCGGCTCAGATTGGAAATCAGAAAGGCAAGGTTCTGATTTTAAAAGATTTAACACCAGAATTAGTGGATCAGTCAAACTGATAATTTTCTACTCCTACTTTACTGTAAAGAAAAATTCATTTTGAACCAGACAGGTTGACAGGTTTTGAGTTATCAACTTTCTGAAGTCTTGCTCAGTAAGTATATCAAGTGTATCAGGAGGCTACGAAACCTTGTTATTATTGACCGCAGCCGGCTAAAAAGATGTGCATTAATTGAAGCCCTCTTTTGCATAAGAATATTAAAATCTACGAACCTAAAATAAAATTTGAAACTTCAGATATCAATACCAAACGTGAGTGTAAAGATATTTTGAAGGAGAGAGTCAATACAGTCTAAAATTGCATCACAAAATTTTAATTATTACTTGGCGGTCTCACGTTGTTCCACGTCAGCCATTACTGTTTACAGGCTGCTTAAAAAAACATAACTCGAAATTAAGGAAAGAAAACGACTATTTTTTTAATTTTTCCCATTTATATAATGAAACAATTTAATATTTAATTCGACGAAAAACAAAAAGAAGTTGTTGAAAGTTTATTAAAAGTTTTAAGGCCAAATTTAATTTTGTATAAAAATGTTTGAATTTTCTTTTCTATTCGCTTCCTATTGATATAGATAATCAAATTTGTAAAAGCTCACTGGGTTTTTCCCTTTTTAGATTTGAGACTTGATAATCCTACATTCTGAGTTGTATAGTCTCGAATTACTACTATGAAACAACTATTCAATGAGTTCGCTTGCAATGTTAATCTCCAAATCCGAAACTAGCCGTCTTGATGAGGATTATAGTAGAAACATGCGTCGACAGTATGAGATGAGATTGCTATGAGTCATCTTCACTCATACTTCTAGTCACCCCAGCTGTAAATGGGTACAGATAATCCGGGAAAGATCAATGCCAAGAGGTTTGGTGAAGGGCCAGCTGGAAGACAGGTTCCTCAGGAAGTTGTTATCATTGTAAAATATAGTTGTTTTTTTCTTTCTTAGTCAAATCTAATTTTGGAATATCAACCCCCTACGGTCCCAAGTTCCCTAAGGATTTTAATTTACAATCCGAGAGGAGACCAGGTGTGGCAGCATAAAATAATCTCTAATATTGCAGATTATGATGTGTAAGGGATTTAAGGGTTTAAAGCCGTGAGGGGGGTGGGGCAAGGTGTCTGTGGGTAAGAGATAAGAGTGTTAATTCACAGATTCCTGGCCTCAGATATTTGACTTATTAAACATCAAGTTGGTCAGTGTTTAGGGGGTTAAACAAACATTATAGTGTTATTAATAATATTAACCCTCCTTATCTCACCTGCCGACTTGTCGAGATTTTAGTTTAAACATAGTCACTGACTGGAGGTTTTCACCGATACTGTATTTTACTGTCAATCTTGCTGGGCCCCAGTTTTATTTCTTTCTTACAACCACTCTCGTGAAAATGAACTTAAATGTTTTGTGAATCTTGCTAGGCACTTTTTTTTTTTACCCCAGTCTCGTGAAAACTAGTCCCATGTTTTTTTTGTAGGTGATACAGAGATTACAATTTGTTAAATATAATTATCTACTTTTTCAATCGATACCAAGTAACCTAACAAAACCAA
>NW_008707002.1:514022-516008 GCF_000327385.1 Lottia gigantea | reverse complement strand
TAAAATATGGTTTCACCCCCGGGGGTCTCAAACATTAAAAAATGTATAAAAAAATACATCAGCTCATATTTTACGTCAATTGATTTACATAAGTTCAAAAATACTCAGTCGATCTGATGGGACATGGGACCTGCAGTGACCGAGCCAGGTTTACCACCGAATATCTGAGATTGCCCGATTTTCTAACCTAGTTATGAGATTTTTGCCCGAAAGACTTGCTTTCGGGGCTGCGAAACTGCCCCCTCTGCCCCCTTTGGCTCCGCCACTGGGGACCTGTGTGCTACAGTCTCGGCAGTCTGAAATGAAAATTTTACCACTGTAATAACAAATCAATTGTAATACAAAATCCGTGACGTATACAGAAAAACTTTTCATTTCTATGTAATGGTTGAATTGTTCTCTAAACAACATTGACGAGGCTACAAAGCCAAACTACACAAAAACAAAAAAATAAGAATTGAGTAAATTCCCGAGATTCTACAAGTATGATTTATAAAGTATATTATTTTTTAGTATTTTCCTCATGATTACAGTATTTCAGATTGTCCAGTCCGGTTGAATATTGTTTTCTTGACGAATCTGACGAAGGAATGACAGATGACCAGATGAATTAATTCACCATTAAAACTGACAAGGTAAAATCTCGTCTCACACATCAGCCAGTCAGATCACAACTTCTAAAACTATAAAAATATCAACTAGAGATACTAACTTCTTTAAAAACTATCACCCCGGGGCCCGTTGTTAAACAGTTAGTAACTTTGGCTCAGAGGGACTTACAGTCAGGCCGAATCTGAGAACAATTGAATACGGATTTACACAAAACATCAAACTGGTTACAAACTCTTTAAAAACTATCATCCGTTATTAAAAAGTTGGTAAAGGAGAACTCAGAGCGACTGTTTGTGAAACAGGTCGAATCTGAATAAGAAAGCTGGGTTTTCAACGACTGTCAATAATTCTTTGAAAATATCAACCGATGACCCGTTGTTGAACAGTTATTTAAACTCAGATATAAAACATAACTAAATCAGAATAAGGCAAGATAACTGACACACCACATTAAATGAAGAGGATGTTGTTTTAATTTTCTAAAATTTATATAATTATAGCTATAGTATAGTTCAGTATAGATATTTAATGAAATTAGTCAGACATATTGTAAACTTTTCAAATTTAAAATAGTTAAAACAATGCTTGGTATTACAACCATAGTAACAATAGATCACCTCTATATTCAATGCGTACACGAGCAACAAATTTAAAAACGGCCCTCCTGGCTACCTGTACTATAAAAATATCAAGTCGAGATAAAAACAGTGACAGAAAGCTGGAGAATATGATGGATTTATTGAAGATAGTTTTTAATTAAAAATATTTTGATATGAGATACAATATTCAACTATTTCTTACAGAATTTATAAACTCTGTCCTCGTCAAGGTTGTTTTAAGAAAAGTTGTCAAGTCAATATATTAAAATGCTTGGCATGCAGGTCATTTACCGATACTTTACTGTGATCCTAGAATAAAATACCTCTGGAATAGCCAGCAAGTTTCATTAAACTTTCTCTACCCCCTAATAATAACTTATAAAACTATTGCCAGATTCATAAAATAGAGAGGATTAGCGAGTCTATACACCCCTAACCGATCTTCATTGTATTATTATCTCGGTCTGTACAGGACTAGAAAACTATACCTAAATGAAACATTCTATTCTATGCCTTTCTGTGGGCAATGGAGCTTCTATAAACGGGGATTAGCGAGTTTACGAAGTTACATTCTATTTCATCCCTTATCTATACCTATTTTATTAAAATCTCAAACATTGCAGGACTGGAATTCTAGACCTCTAGGTGGGAAACGAAGAGATTAGCGATTCTATACGATTACATGAAAAACATTCTTTATCACTAATCTAGCCCTATTTTAACTGATGTGTGGTCTTCTTCACACTTTCTGTCAAATTTTTCACACGTAGCCGTC
>NW_008707002.1:420569-511597 GCF_000327385.1 Lottia gigantea | reverse complement strand
GGAAACTGGCGTTTTAGAGGGAGGGGTTGTATACATTAAATTCAAAAAGAAAAACCTCTCAAAATTACAAGATTTCACTCTTATAAAAACACTTCAGAAAAAAAAGAAAATATTTTTGAACACTCAGGGGCATATTTGAGCCCAATCCCACATCATAGGGATATTGTATATTCAAGCATCCCTTGGGGCCAACTCGTGAATATATACCGACTTTTTTCTTCATCCTTCATCCTTCACCCTATTAGCCTTATCCTTTTGAGGGGTTTCAAGAGTTTGTATGTGTATCAGAGACATTTTTAACTTCAATTTGCAACGGGTTTGATGTCTGTGGTTCCGGTAATTCCAGATAACTTTACTGATTATGACGTCACTAATGCAAAAACCATCACACACCATATGCCGTACATATTTAGAAGCTTTACGTCCCCGGAATAGGCGTATAAAGGATACAAAACCTTTTGAATATGTTTAATAGGATTGAATACAGACTGTAAACAGAGGGGTAGCTATCGTTTTTTGAATAATTCTCGTTGCCCTCAAGGCAAGATAACCTAACTAAAGTAATTGAATAAAAAGGAAAATGACATAAAAAAGGGTATTTTATCATTTTGTAGTTGATATTTACAAACATGAACATTCCACATTCTTTATATTGTAGTCATGTCTTTGATTTCTGTAATGTAACCATTGCCAAGGGCAATAACTCTGTAATATATTAAACGACACGATTATAAAAAATACAAATGAGAATGACTAAATATATAAATGAGGACCACCAACAAAATTCTAATTCATATCAGAGTGGGGAATTTCTAGATTTCTCGGCAAGTTTTTTTTTAAGCACAACTTAAACTATGTTCATACTTTGAAAAGTTTAGTTCAATCTGGGAAAGAAATTAAAAATTCCGAAAAATGTCGAAACTAGCACAAGGTGTTCCAGTAAACGTAAGGATACTCAAATGAACTTAAGGGGATTGTAAAGAGGTTTTCTACACTTTTTAGGCACAAAGGTGAGACTCCATTCATTTCACTTTTTATGTGTATCGGGGACACTGGTAGCATCAATTTGTACCTTTTCAGTTTAAAGTCAGACGTCTGTGGTTCCTGCAATTACAATTATAATAACACAAAATAATAACAAGAACCACAGACGTCTAACTGAAAATAATAACAAGAACCACAGACGTCTAACTGAAAATAATAACAAGGACCACAGACGTCTAACTGAAAATAATAACAAGGACCACAGACGTCTAACTGAAAATAATTGAAATGATCCAAATAGAAGCCATAAATGCTCCAATACACATAAAAAAAGGAGCTAAAAACATTGTTACAATCCGTAAAAACAGTTAATTAAAGTTGCTAGCAACTGAACCAGTCGACTACTGAATACTTTAAATATTTTACATTTTTGAATAAAAACATGACATTATAAAGTTGTTTTAATTTCATGTCAAAAATTCGACCTGTCCCACAGCTTTACTTTTGTCAAGTAAATTGGAGTAAATGCACGACTTGTCTTTCGAGTAGTCTTCAACATTTTAACATTTTAATCCATTTTGACAAACTCTAGACATATGGACCGCTAGTCACGCTTTGTGGTTAGTAAACAATGTTTTATAGGGAGTAAAGTACAGTCTACATCGGCGCATACAAATCATACTAGACTCATACAAATCATAGACGCATAGAAATCATAGAAGCATAGAAATCATACAAGACGCATACAAATCATACTAGACTCATACAAATCATAGACGCATAGAAATCATAAAAGCATAGAAATCATACAAGACGCATACAAATCATACAAGACACATACAAATCATACAAGATACATACAAATCATACAAGACACATACAAATCATACTAGACGCATACAAATCATACTAGACTCATACAAATCATAGACGCATAGAAATCATAGAAGCATAGAAATCATACAAGACACATACAAATCACACAAGACACATACAAATCATACAAGACACATACAAATCATACTCGGCGCATACAAATCATACAAGACACATACAAATCATACAAGACACATACAAATCATACAAGACACATACAAATCATACAAGACACATACAAATCATACTCTGCGCATACAAATCATACTCGGAACATACAAATCATACTAGACATATACAAATCATACTCGACGCCTATAAATAATACTAGACGCATACAAATCATACTCGACGCCTATAAATCATACTCGGCGCATATAAATCAAACTCGGCGCATAGAAATTATAGCAAATGTATAGTCTTCAGTCGGCGCTTACAAATCATACTCGGCGCATAAAATCTAAATGGCGCATATTAATCACATTGTATTATCCATTACAATTTAGAGTTGGTGCAATCAATCTATTGTCGTAACTTTTTAGCAAATATAATCTTGAATTGAAAAACCCAAATGAAGAATGACATCCGGTGTTCGCGGAAAGTGTCCTAAGGTTAGATAACTATGTAACAAACGTCAGCTTTAGAAAGTATTTGGTATAAGAAATGAAATATTTCTAAAAGAAAACGTGTCCATCATTGCGATGTAAAAGTCAGTTAGTGAACATCAACAGCAGTTTTGAAGGATTAGGCAGAATTTTAATGAATGTAAGTTTTGATGAATTGTTACAAGTGAAAAAAATGTTTGAGTGACGTCACACTGGGGTTTATGAGTGCTTTTGTGGTCAATTTCATCCGGTAACCTTGACAATCCGCCATCTTGCCCTTTCCTATGTAAGTGCTTTATGAAAACGCCCCAAAGTTTCCAAAGTTACATAACTAAGCAGTAACACCTGATAATTTTCAGTCTATCTGTACCATTGTGCCAACGCCGGTTAGTCACGGTTAGTTTGGTATGATCTCATTCTGAACACAGAAAACTGTCATTGTACCAAGCAGTCTGCTAGCTAGTTAGACACGATAGTTTGGTATGGTCTTGCCCCATTCTGAACACAGAAAACTGTCATTGTACCAAACAGTCTGCTAGCTAGTTAGACTCAATAGTTTGGTATGATCTAGTCCCATTCTGACAACAGAAAACTGTCATTGTACCAAGTTAACTAGTAGTTAATTGGGTATGATTTAATATCTTCTACCCAGTTGTACTAATTACATACTACCCAACCCTAACACTTTGTTTTTTTTTAACCCTGATCCTACGTCAGTCATCTTGTTCTACAAGTTCTTACTTTCCAGTTCAAAATTCATCCCAATCTTTCTAAGAAATCCAACTACGTTTTGAGGTTTGAACATAAATCATGTTTGCACTGAATTACTTTTTTATAACAACATCTAAATTACTTACTATCATGTACATCGGAAACACTTATAGTTTTAGTCAAATGGTGTTCGCGACAGTGACGATATAACATGGTAAAGTTTTTCAGGCAATACAGGAACCACAGACCACAGGACCTATTAGCCGGCAACCCGTCTTGATCTAATACTGTCCCTGAAAGAGCCCAATATCATCAACAAACTCCACCTTTCTACTGCTGATTGGGCTAATGAATACCAGAAACATTATTTTCTGTTCCGGTAGGGGTTGATTGAATAAAATTGAGTTTTAAATCCCGTTTTTCTGCTCCTTGTTGAGCTAATGAAGACAAGCAACATCAATCAGTGCGCAATAATCACTGGTTAATGTTTTATGCAACGTTTCGATGTGTTTCCCTCGTCGTCCTCAGGCACATAATGTTGCATAAAACTTTAACCAGTGATTGTTGTTCTATAAAACTTTAACCAGTGATTGTTGTTCTATAAAGCTGTGTCTATATATCGTTCTCACAATTGCTAAATGCCATTCAAAGACTTTATATATTTCTATGGTTAAATCTACCCATATCCATTATATAAAGTTGTAGCTACCACAGTGAATGAGATAAAGTCATCTAGAATTGAGCTGACAAGTGATAAATGTGGCCCTAGTAAACCGGTGCAATCTACTTGAAACTTATAATTAACTCAGTAAATAGTTAAAACAGAACAGAGGCTCCTATTACACCGGGACAATATACCCAGTGTTTTATATCTCTCTCCCTACCCCCCTAAACTATCTAATATTTGTCACCCCCTATAATTATAACCCTGCTACTCTCTAGTGGGTGGTCTTACAGTTATATATCTTACAAACCAAATAAAGAAATTAAACGTCAGTGATAAAAACTTTATGTAGTATTAGACTGTAGTTTTATAAATTGATATGCTTACTCTGCAGTCCGCGTCTTACATATTTCCTTCTTTTTTAAAAGGATTTGAAAAGAGCTTTTTTAAGCTTTTGCGTGTGTATCCGGGACACGTTCGGTCTCTACTAAAGGCCAGGTGTATTTAAAATGGTCAAGCTAAAATATCCCGTCGCTTTCTCAAACTTGTCCTAGTGCTTCCTCTGCAGTCCGTGCCTGTATCAACAAGTTATCCTTGTAAGATCATTGTCAAAAGCGTAAAGAACCAGCTGGTAGATATGGTCCTCCTGAATCCAAGTTGTATCATTTTAAAACTGTTGTCAAGAGGTTTGGCCAAGAACCAGCTGGTAGACAGGATCCTTAGTGAACCTAAGTTGTTATCCTTGGTGAAAATGATTGTTTATTTCTTACAATTGATTAGAAGAATCAGACGAGACAATAACATGATATCTCGCTTGTAGTCGTTCTCAAACCAGAAGTGCATTCCAAATTTATACTCACGAAGTTAACCTTCGGAAATACAAATATCAAATCTGCGTCAGTGGAATAGAAAATTAATCATACTACAGTATCCGTTACGGGGTTGATATCGCACTAATAATTTAACTTGGGTCGGGATGTCGAGGTTACAACCCTGGGGTCGTCTTTATATTATTATCATCAACACAAGCGAGATTTAGCTACCACCAACGTTGATACTATCAATCATTATTTACATTCAGTTCGGTACTGTCTTGTTCTGTTGTACACGATTCCCAACACGTTTTTCGTCCGAAAAGCGACGCCCATAGACGTGTGCTTAGGATAGCGATTTACCATCCTAGAGTCGTCTTTTGTTTTATTATCAACACCAGTCAGATTCAACTACCACCGACGTTAGTACTATCAATCTAAAAAATCTTATGATACCTCGTGACCTAGGCCAGTGCTTTTATTACACTCTGACCTCGTCACGAACGGTGATATTTTCATTCATTTATCATTTATAGATCCCTCGACAGTTGGAAATCGCTGTCCTGGCAAAATTTCCCTCATTGTACCCTGCACGGCGTTGTCCGTCTTCATTAGCCCACATGGTGCAG
Source organism: Lottia gigantea (assembly GCF_000327385.1). Classification (NCBI taxonomy): domain Eukaryota; kingdom Metazoa; phylum Mollusca; class Gastropoda; family Lottiidae; genus Lottia; species Lottia gigantea. The sequence continues at coordinate 506,316 of NW_008707002.1, read as the reverse complement.
AAGAGAAAGAAAAACTTCATTCATTTTCATTTTTTGTTCTGGCAGAGAAATCTGTGATGTGCCCATCTCAACATTGTCTGTCTTCATCAACTGAATTAGACCAGGTTTAGAAATGCAAGATATGATAATATATTTCCTTAGTGCAGTCGAGTGGAGAAAAAAAGGAAGTAAAATTTATTTCATTTCAATCTAAATCATAAATTGTAAGAATCGAAAAAATAAAACATTTATTCGTTTCTTCTTTGAATTACGAATCGTGTATTTAAAGCTATTGTCTCATGTTGCACTGAGCCGAAAAAAATAACAGAATATATGATATATGAATATATACATAATTATTAATGCGTAAAATATCATAGGCCTGGGAGGAAAACAGAAAGTCGGAAATAAACCATATAACATTGTAGTGTGGTGCTTACTCCGCGGTCCGTGTTCAAGTATATCATTGAAAGTACAGAAATACTTCTTGTAGTCAACAAGTTTTCCTGAAATATTGTTTGAGACAAAGTGTGTCTGAGACGAATTGCCGAGTCAAGTTTATCGTGATTGTTTATCGTGACTTTGGTTAAGATCGCAGTAGATTCTACAAGACAAAAAGAAATTCTGCTCTCTTTTCAATGTCGGTAACAAAACATTTTATTTATTAATTTATTCAATAATTAAAATTTATTTATTCATTTATTTATTTATTTATTTATTTATTTATTTATTTATTTATTTATTTATTTATTTATTTATTTATTTTAAATATTTATTTATATATTTATTACGTTAAAGATACATCAGCAATAAACAAATCTAAAACAGTACGCTTATGTCGTTATTCTGGCAAAATTACCCTCATTGCGTACTGTAGGGAGTAAACTGCCCTCACAAGTCTTCTAAGTTAAGGACAGAAAAGTAGGAAGTAAAATGTTATATGATTTTAATATATAATTTAAAACTGTAAGTAAGTGTATTAAACATTGAGAAGTTTTTAAAATTAATCTAAAGTTTACTAGACAGACAGAAAATACTTTTACTTTATTTTTTGAGAAATTTTAGTCGAGATTTTTGAATGAAGGCGACTAGGAGATAATAATTTTAGTAATAACATTTATTAAAACAAATATTTTACTCTGTCAATCTGTCAATCAACTATAATATCCTGGGCTCACATCGAGCACTTGTTCTACACAATCCGATAATTTCAAATATTTGCAAGTTATTTTAAAATGTTTTTTAAAGAGATTTGATACAATAGTTTAAACGATTGTTTAACCAGTTGATAGAGCTTACAGTAAGCTATGTGCAACACATTTCAGAAAGAAAACCAGACATACAGTTCGCCTACAATTAGTACTGGGAATCAAAATGTACAAAAGTAATAAGTGCCCACTACTAAGATACAAAGCTGAAAACCTCTGCCATATTGAATATACCACATTATCATCTAAATGGATTCTCTGAACAAACCCATTTGCAAATCGGCATTACTTGAAGCACGGGGGAGAGCTTACACTGCCCTGCTAGCAACTCCCTTAGTAGTGTCCATTGTTTTTATATTATACCATGAAAACCGTATATATAGAAGTATCTTTAAGAAATAGAAATGTAAAACACCATATTAAACTATTATAAAATAATGAATAAATATAGATAGTTTGTTTGTGTTTTAAAACTGACCCTAGTTGACCCACAGGAAAACAACCCCCGATCGAGATATCTCTTTCTTATACTTATATTTATATCTTTCTCTTATACTCTTATTTATATATTATCTCGTAATGAGATTTACCAAGTTGTTCTGCACCTAAATATCATCTTTACAGAACTCGCCAAGATACCTTAAAGAGATTGTAAACAGGTTTCCCTAAAGTTTTATTTGTATCATTCCAATTTTCAATCAGACGTCTGCGGTCCCCTAAAACTAGTGTCCCCGATACACATGAAAATAAATAAAACCTTTTTACAATCCCTTTAACAAGAGTGTTTCCCTCTTGCAATATTGCCTGATTTATTCTACCTACATGCTGTATGAAATAAAATATCTTACAATGTTCCCATATTTAGGGCTAATGAAATAAAATGGAGTTTTAAATCCAGAATATTTCTATTTTTTATAAACAACCTGTGCCCAATGTCCACTATATATCAATATTTACCTGTATTTGGGTCATCGAGATAATCCAACCAGGTGAGATTTAAAACAATGTTTATACTGACCAATTGATCCGATTGAATCAAAACATCAAAGAGATTATCTCAGGTAAAAACAGGTGAAAATTCTAACAACGGCACGACAGAATTTATAAACAAGGTGACTATGATAAAGGGGTTGGTTTTAGGGGCCACCTGGATTAGATTGGGTGTTGACACAGGTAAAATTTACACGGACATCTGAAGGTGATTTCAGGTAGACTTGTGGACTCCCTGCAGAGAACACCTGACACCTACAGGTATAATAAATATTTCTATAATATTGAACAGCCTTATTGTCAGATCGTTAGTGTCTCAAGAATTACAAAATGCTTACATGAGAGGGAGAGGGTACTTTTTTTGCTCGAAACGATCTGGAAAAGAATCTCTCCACTTTCTGGAAGTAATAATAATGAAATTGCCGACGATGATCTCCTACACTAGGCACGAGTTTTGGACATAAAATCCTTACCAGGAAAGCTTATTTAGAACGTCCCGTTATAAAGAATGGCTATGGAAAGAGAAGTCAGTGCTTTATATTGATATAAATGACGTTCAACTGATTACTAGATGGAACTTGTAGTCAGTGAAACATCGCATCTTTTAAATAATCATGTACATACGTTACTTAGAACAGAATTCTGATTGGTTGAAGTTATTATAGTAATAATAATAAAACATTATATTTATTATAGTCATCAATCACAAAGTACCAAATAGGAGACTCGTAAATTACCAACTATCTGAAGAGATCCTCGTGGTTTATATTTCAATCAGGTATTTTCCAGGTGAGCTATTCGTAAATTCTTCAGACCCCTGAAATATCAATCAGGTATTTCCTGACGGTGATTTATAAAACCACCTGTATTTACCTGTAGGTTATAAACTGATTGATATTGGCCCGGTAGGAAATACCTGGTCGGATTATCATATTGACCAGTTTGATGGATTAGTCTTAATCTTAATCTTCTTAAACTGATAACTTCCGGTCTTTTTCCCTCTTACCATAGTTTTGGCCTACTGGAAATGTTTGTAATATTTCTAGTTCAAGGCGTAAACCTAGGCCACGTCGTCTACAGGTCGTGTACTTCAAACATCTCTTGAATGGTAGGAATACAAGGAGAGTAGGCTAATATCGCTGACGTGACAAGAATTCTTCATTGCACACTGAATGGCCTTGCAAAATCTCAATTGAACAGAATAGAATTCAGATCTGTAACTGTTTCTATTAATTGATACTAATATGGTCATTTATTATAAATTCTCCGTACCAATTGACCTATGACCTTTGACCTCTACCCTAATCTATTACATCCTATCGCTTACACTAATGACATTTTAAATTTCAACTTAATTTCGGTACAAAGGCGTTACATATTCATAAAATACATATTATAGATAATTTTATAACATTCAAGTCATAGTTGGGTTTGAATATCTTTATTTGTCTCTGGTAGGGTGGTTGTTGGGATGGTCGGTAGATCAGTTAACTGATATCGTCGACTAGGTAGGATGAGGATCGATCAGGATCAGTTGGGTGATTCTGTGTTGTTGGTTTGGTACTTGAGAAATTTTTAAATCTTGGTCGGTGTGAGTTACTCGATCTTCTTCCAAACTAGATATGATCATTTTGATTCTTGTTGATTGGTAGTCGAATGGTAGTTGTTGATTTGGTTTGTTAGATCATCTGGTACATACATACACCCGTTATTTACCAAACTATCGTGTACAAGTAGCTAGAAGATAGCTTGTTTCTGTGGCCAGTATGATATGCATGTAACATAGTTCTCTGTCATAATCGTTGGTAATAGTAACATTATTATTTGATATAGAACCACTGTTTAAAGAAGTCCTCATTGTTAGAATGTTTAGTTGGTGTATTTAATAACTCTAGAAATTATAAAACCAAACTATGTATTGAATAATATCGTGATATCTAGAGTAACAAAGAGGACACGATTTTAACCCTTAAAACTCATCTCGGCGTATTTTTTTTTTATAGATCATTGACCTTGGTGGTTCTACACTGGAAACTACAGAGTTTCAAACCAAGCCCCATTATACTGTATACGATTCAGTTGTCCTTAAATCATCGTTTGATCCAGACTTAGATCGAGTTTGGAACGAGCCATTTTTAGACAAGAATGCTGCGAAACGAGTTAAAAGCTTGTTGGCACCTAGAGATGCATAGTTTAATCCAGACATGGTACCTTCTCAGATTTGTTTAATCAGGTTTTCCCCTGTCAATGATGCAGGTCGGTCGGACTGACATGCATCTAGTTGTTCCGAAAAGACAATAAACCAGGGTACAATGTGCTATAGGCATTATGAGTTAAATCATTTGATAGTTCTTGAACTCCATTTCATTTTTGTATCAAGTTGCACGTCCATTTATGTCGCCTATTTGTTCACTTGAACTTAATATTCTCGACATTCTTACGTTTGTTCACACTTGTCTGGTTGAAACTACTGACCGATGTCCAGTGTGAAGTCATAAACTAAAATAATGTGAAAACGGTGACCATTATATTCTGAAGTTATAATAAGTTTATTGTCGTGAAATTGGTCTGAAATTATTTTACGACCATCATTACAACGTTCACGGTGGTTTGTAGGTGGTCATTTTCTAATAATACTGAATATATACTCAGTTTATAATGTGAGATAGATTTTAATATTTTGTCAGTTTATATAGCCTTCTCGTGACCAGCGGTAATATCATGGTGGTCATTTGGTTAAATTGTCCGGAGCGAAGTTTGTCAACATTTAACAAGCTGTGAAAAATCCATGCATCAAGTAATACTAGCAGTAGCGTGTTTAGACCATGGTCTCTCCATCGGGCCCGTGATAGGTCTTATTTTGAAGTGAAATTAAGCCATCGAAATGGCTCAAAATTCATCTGAAATCCGTTGACTCCTAGGGGCCTCCGACAGACCCCTGGCCTCATGGGGCTTTGGTAGTGGAAAAACGAAGAAACCAATCTGACTACTATCTAGATTCAACTAGGACTGTAACATATTTGACTGGAAGACAATTTTGTTTCTTGAAAAAATCTCAAAATGTGGTAACGACAATTTAATTCAAAAAATACTAACAAGCTATCAAAATATTTCGCCTTTTAAAATCGACACAAAGACTACAAGCAGGTTTATTGAAAAGAGAACATTCTTTGTTTTGTTCGATGTAACAGCTTATTCTCCATTAAAAGTATTTAGAAATTTGTGAAGTTAGTACGGTCTGAAGATTTTGTTGTTTAACTTACCTTTTATCTGGTTTTATTTGAGTATAATTTTAGTAACCAGTCAGAATCTGTTACTTTCGCTTCGTACACAGATAATATCTTTTAAAACTAACATAAAATAGCTTGCTACAGATATTAGCCGCTATAATATCTTCAAAACCTTCACAATGTGCGGTTCCGGACCTAAATAGTAAATAGCAGACCATGATCATTGCAGTAGTGACGGGTGTCGCGCTCGAAGCAGACCATGAAACACTTTTCAAAACACCTGATGGTACTTCTCATTGCAGGACTCTTGATTTTGTCATACTTTGGACGAGATTTTTATTAACGGAATGGTCTTGCTTTTACCGATTTTTATTAACGGAATGGTCTTGCTTTTACCGATTTTTATTAACGGAATGGTCTTGCTTTTACCGATTTTTATTAACGGAATGGTCTTGCTTTTACCGATTTTTATTAACGGAATTGTCTTGCTTTTACCGATTTTTATTAACGGAATGGTCTTGCTTTTACCGATTTTTATTAACGGAATTGTCTTGCTTTTACCGATTTTTATTAACGGAATGGTCTTGCTTTTACCGATTTTTATTAACGGAATTGTCTTGCTTTTACCGATTTTTATTAACGGAATTGTCTTGCTTTTACCGATTTTTATTAACGGAATTGTCTTGCTTTTACCGATTTTTATTAACGGAATTGTCTTGCTTTTACCGATTTTTATTACCATAGTTTTTATCACATAGTTATATTTTTAAACGACAATATCCCTCTGTATAACTATATGATATTTAACACTATCGGCACCCCTAGGGCGACACCAGCCCCACCCCCCAAATATAAGCATGTTGATCGTCTGTCTATAAAATCATCCCAGTTTGAACTGTCAAGATGTAACAAGTTAAATGATGTGATGAAATTATCGTCTGGTATTTTAGAACTAGAATTAGGAAGGTGTGGAGAGAAAAATCCGTGGGTGGCGACCATTGTTGACCCCAATGTTAACTGTGTTAAAGACGTTGGGTAGAAATCATGGAGGTTGCAGTGGAAAGTTAGCATCAGGAATAAATTACAAACCGCTTTGGAATATAAACTTGGTCCAGGATACTAGGCGTATCCTCCAATTCCTAAATGGGTTCAATAACCAAAATAAGTAATACATATGTTAGCTATATCGAGTCTGCGAGAGGATGTTCTGTTAACAAATTCCGAAGAAGGGAGTTGGTGACACCTGTCAGAATGTTTTATTTTAACTTTCAGCTTGGGCTCATGAGCTTTAAGCTTCTGGATAAGTCGTAGTAGAATTATTCCTTCCTCCACGATGACATGTTTTCTTTTGCTTTACGACTTGAATCATGAGCTTTATGCTTCTAGATAAGCCGTAGAAGAGCTCAGATTAAAAATGCAATAAAGACGCATAGTAGTTTGTTGATAGAATACAAAGAGAAACGCAAGACTGCTTTGGAATTCATACAGGCAAGTCTTCTTAGGTCAATCGTCAAACCGACAACTCTTTGAATGAACCAACAGACAATATACCACCATTAACCTGAAAATGAAACAGTTGACATTAAACAACCCTTAATATTCAGCAACATTCTTGATATTGACGAGGATTTTACAAATATATTTCACTGTACAACACTTTACACATACTCTTTGTATTACTTTGTATTACTTTGTACGACTTGTTATGCAGTTTTATTCATAATGTCGAGATGAATGAAAGGGGTTTTTGTTGGGAAATGTAAATTAGTCAAGGTATGTAACAAGACCTCGAGTCATTGATAGAATATATAAAGAGAGAGGGGCTAATAGCTGCACCCTGGTGTATCCCGGTGTCAAATTTTACTAGAATTAGAATGAGTTTAAAACTGAAGGGAGTGAATCTTGTATTGTGGACTATTCGACTCAGTAATATCTGCTATTTTGTCATCTCGTATTATCCTGTATGGTTATTCGACTTGTTTCATATCTAACATATAGAAATTTACCTGCTTTTAGATCTTAACTTATGGATTAAGATTTTTTTGATTGGACAGAATGCAGGGTCTCGTTATTCTAGGTTACGCACTGATATTTTTTCCTGATAAATATAGAAATAGAAATGAATGAAGTGTTACACCCATGGTTTCCGTACGATAAGATAAGATCGGAACTTGATACAGGGTAAGCCTTTATGTCTGTTTGTGGTTTTCCTGGTATAAGTTTCGTTTTTAAACAAATTATCTGATTAATATGATTATAATAGTTCAGTCATTATATTATCAACAAGATCAAAAGAAGATATAGCTATAGATAACCAGTGTCTGAACCGGAAGTCAATCCTGTAAATGAATGAATGAATGAATGAATGAATGAGACTGAAAATGAATGAATGAATGCATGAATGAATGAGACTGAAAATGAATGAATGAATGAATGAAGATGTGAAGGGTGCACACGATGCACTTCGTACCACTCGCGGCTCAGTATACAATTTCAATGCCGCAGAGCTTCACCTAAACACGCGCATCTATCTGATAGCCTATCGTAATATAAAACTTGGTGAAGTGTTTGTTACACCTGTGTTTTGGATAGAATTTCCACGATGATACCTGACCATAGTCTCCCAGTAGAAACCAGACACCATCCTGTAGGTATTACAGCTAATCCATTAGTTACTATTCTACTCTCTCCACCAACCACCCAGAACAAATACCTATGACTATATATAATAATGACTTCTGACACCCTACAGCTGAGGGTCGGGCTGGGGTCGAGCTAGGGGTCGAGATAATCTAATTCGGTCCAACCGAAATCAAAAGATTCCTTCCTATTTATCATTGACTTTTTGTGTACGTCTAACGTCTTTCTGTAATAAATGATTTGGGTGTCAGTCAAGGGTGTGGTTGCTGAGGGTATTCTTGTGGGCTAGGGCAACCTTTGACCCTTCTATCGAAGCAAGTATTGTGCTTCTGTTGCAGATTTTCTGTGGTGTTTAAGAGAAATTGAGAACAAAGCTAAATACGAATAAAGATCGTACGTTTAGGTCCTATGGAAGCATCGGCAGGATTAGACAAGGACTAGAGACTTTCTTGAGGTTTGTGCGAACAGATAAACACCTATGAGGGAGGGGTATGTAGAAGGTCTATGTAAGATTGGAAAGTCACTACCTATGAGGGAGGGGTATGTAGAAGGTCTATGTAAGATTGGAAAGTCACTACCTATGAGGGAGGGGTATGTAGAAGGTTAAGTGAGGTCTCAACCAGAAATCTAAAACCCTTTTATCACCTGTAGAACTCGGGGTAAAACTACTCACCTAAACTAACCCAATCTCACGCAATTCTCTCATAAAAATATTTACAGTATCTCATCTTAAATCATGTTGAGGTTAATCCGAGGAACCGACCAGTTGTAGCTTGAACTCTTGGGTTGACGTCTTATTATTAGAGAAATAGATTACTTTTAACTATTGAAACACCTGCCCTATGAACTTCTTACTTTCCGTTTTGATGCATCGAGATAAGGGTCTCATTGGGATTGGAATCCATTCTTATCCATGGAGCTTGTTTTATTGTCAATCTGGTGCATAAATAGTCCTTAAAAGCAAAAGGTTCGAAGTAAGAACCGACCCACAAATATCCCACCGGATTGAAGTAAGTATCGGACTAGAATGTAACTAAACCCTTATCTCGGACTATCTAAGTACATATCAACCTGCCCTGTACATAAACTAAATATCTCACTTTAAAACTGTACAAAATATCCTCTTTGATCATTCTTACTGAATTTTTGTGGTTTTCTAATCAACGGTTTGTCTCACGAACCTAAAAACAGTGCACTCTATACTCATCTCTATGGTTTCTTACAATTACTTAATAGAATATTAATTACAAACTGACCAATCACAGGCTTGGAAACTTACTTCCGCTTAACCAGGAAATCACGACAGCTAAAAATAACCCTGAGCTAGTTTTGGGGCAATATGATGAAAAAAATACCTTAGAATATAGAGATAATACGACTGGTTGCATAATTTCTGTTTAACAACTGTTTTTGCAAAATTAATTTCATTCGACTTTCATAGGCGCAGGCTCGGGGTTCCAATGACCTGCCAATAATCTGATATTTGATACGATGATTTGGTATGAGACAAGAAAACAACATATTTAACTTGCCTTTCTTTCTTTTCTTGGCCAAAATCTTTAGCTCCTCACCCTACTCTGTTTATATCTACTACTAGCAGGGAAACGAACAGAATCAGGTATACTCATACAAGGATTAAAACTTCATCAAAAAACGGGTCTGATGGTTATATGGTTTATACCAGTTATAAACGAAAAATCGAAGAGAAAACAAGTTAAGTTTAGGCGTTGATCTTGGTCTATCAATTTGTTTGTTTTCCCATAAAGTTTGTGATATTCTCTGATAGCACCCTTGTGTTACTCTATAGATATTAATTATCACTGACCCTCGACTTGGCTTCTATTGACCACTGGTCAGTTCTAGTGTTCACCAGTTAATAACTCCTGTACAGAGTCTACATAGACACAAACTGTTAAATTGTCGTCCGGTCATTTAAGGTGATATTACGATGTTCACCTCACTAAACTAACCAGCGCTTGTAAATAAATAGTCCTTGCTTCGAACCACGGCCCGTGCTTTCTATGAGTTAAATTCTCATTTTAACTTAACACCGCAGCAATGGCAACATTTTCAAGGAGGTGGTGGGAATCTAAACTATTTCACTCGACAAGTCAATCTAAGAATACATCATTATACAGTCTGTACCTTGTCAGGGAGAGGAGCCTTGGAAAAGGTACTAATTTTCTAGTAGCTGAAAGCATCTAAATCGGTTTAGTAGCCAATCGAACAAACTCTTATTCAAATCTGTTAGAAATATGGGGTAGAGATTTAACGAAGGCTGACTATTGGTAAAGTAATTTGGGTAAATAATACTAACATTGAGAACTGGACACCGGTCACTTATAAAAGTTGTAGTATAAAGTGCTCATATATCACACATTGTCTATGGCGGGAAAAGTAAACATCGTCTGCCTTTTATGATAAAGTGGCGGGAACTAATTAGGTGATTTGTCCTGTGTTGACTGACCATTCAGTCTGAGTTTTCATGTCCATTTACAGCGTCAAATTGATCAAGATATCGGTCTAGAGTTTCTCCCATCAAAAACTTTATTGTCCAGTATATTGGAGGTTGCTTACTGAAATGTTATGGTTATTTAGAAAAGAGGTCAAATCTTGTCCCGTTTACTTATATACAGGTTCAATTATCCATTGATTCGTTAAGAGTTGCTAAAATATTTATAAGTATTAGGACACTGATAACATCAATTTACACCATTCCAATTTTCTCTCAGACGTCTGTAAGTCTTGTAATTCCACTGAAACTAAGCGTTTGAAGAAATAGTGTATATAGATGCTTTTTAAATCATATAAAACGCTAAAAGGACCGTATATACCCACAACATAAGCCATAATTTCTTTATAAAATTTCAATATTTTCATTCACACCATTTACTATGATGATGACTCGTCGTTCAAAAGATCATAATATCTTGTTTTGAGATCCAAATTTTATAACTTTTTTATATTTTTGTCATTTGGGATATGAAGGGTTAAATTAGAAGAATGAACACACAAGGGTTAATAAGCGTTCACCAGAAATCAATTTAGTGTAAAAAGTATTTAAATATTTGGTCATAGAGCAGATCTGATTAACCTCGACTGAGTTCAGTTGAAGTATTTTAATGACACCCTGGTAAATAAACCGGACTTTATTGATACGGGTGTGAAATTACTTCAACTCACCATTTACAAGATTTTAGTGGCGTTTCTAGAAAGCATAACGCGAGGGTGCCAATCAGGGGCCACACAATTTTCCAGGGGGGCCACTCGCCATTCTTTCACTATGCAAAATTTAAAGGGAGGGGGATAGGGGGAGGGGGAGGAGATAGGGGGGAGGGGGGGGGGGGGGGGGGCAAAGCCAGGCCAGCCTCTTTCTTGAGGTGGGGGCATGGCACCCCCTGGCCCCCGTAGAAACTGGGGTGAAATTACCAGATTTATAGATTTAGTGAAGAAATTGAAGAATGAATGAATAAATAGGTTTGTTTTTAGGTTCTTCCACAGATACTGGGGTTAAACTAAATAATATTATGTCGAATGGTCCCAAGATTTCAAAGTTAAAATTGGCCTGTCAGAATGTGTTTTGTGGAAGTTTGTCGCGATATGACCACTCACCAGTCATCCAATTAGATACAATTAATTTAATAATCACAAAAACTATTTCAGGCGGAATTTCCTTTCATTTTATTTTTATTAGACTGGAATGTGGGATGATTATTATCATAATGAAAGAAATATCTATCCACGCTTATTTTTAAAAAAAACTTTTCTTTTCAAATATTTGAGTAGAATAGTTGAAAGAGAAACGAAGTCTTTTTAACCATTTATTCTTCTCTGTTTATTGAAAGGAGTCCGTTTTATTTAATCTTTTTATCCCTTAGCCCCTTTTATTCACATTTCTAAAAACTCTTATTTTCGTTTCGTTTGAGATTTGTAACCCTTCGTTCCGCTTTATAAAATTCTATTTGTATGTTTTTTAATGTAGCCGACTATATTGATATATACGATAAAGGGAACAATACGGTGGAAGCGTGGTCACTTCAATTAGCTGTCTTTCTAGTAAAACTAGGGGTCACTTTATACTCGACTTGGGGTTGACATTATGGTCGCAGATTTCTAGTTGACTTCCAAACCCTCAAAAAGTTTTTGGCTCTGGCATTGATTTAGAATACATCCAAAATAGAAACGTATACCATTTGTAAAAAATACTTTCAGTGTTAACAGGGTGTCCAATAGTCCAGTACATACAGGTAGTTACGATTGTCCAGTATTTACAGGGCCATATGGTATTGTCCAGTGTATACAGGGGCGTGTGAGTTACTGTCCAGTATATAAAGGGCAATACGGATGTCCAGTGTATACAGGGTTGTATGAGTTACTGTCCAGTATATACAGGGATGCATGAGGTACTGTCCAGTATATTCAGGGACGTGTCAGTTACTGTCTAGTATATACAGGGACGCGTGAGTTACTGTCCAGTATATACAGGGATGCATGAGGCACTGTCCAGTATATACATGAATGTGTGAGATACTGTCCAGTATATTCAGGGACGTGTGAGTCACCGTCCAGTATATACAGGGATGCGTGAGGTGCTGTCCAGTATATACAGGGATGCGTGAGATACGGTCCAGTATATACCGGGATGCGTGAGATAGTGTCCAGTATATACAGGGATGCGTGAGATATTGTCCAGTATATACCGGGATGCGTGAGATATTGTCCAGTATATACAGGGATGCGTGAGATAGTGTCCAGTATATACAAGGTCGTGTGAGTTACTGTCCAGTATATACAGGGTAATATAATACCGTCCAGTGGCGCCGAGTAGGTATATGTCGGTATGAGATCTAAAGCTATACAAGATATAGAGTCAAGGTATATTAAAGTTGAGATAATTTACGATTTGTTTACATCTAAAATTAATATTATTTATTAAACCATTACTTGTTTACATAGCTACACTCCACAAGCTACACTCGTGGTCTTTTCAAGTCCAGAAATCGGCCATGTTTTTGACAATCTGTACCCTTATTCTAAGTGTATGAGGATAAGACGCCCAAATTACTGAAGACTGAGAACACCTTCTATCAAAACGCACGTTTAAATTGAAGAGATTCAAAAATATCTTTGTTTAAACCCAAACTATTTATGACATTGTCCGAAAACTAGGGTTTACGTTATACTTTTTGCACTTAATGGACTAATGAGGCGAGTCATTGGTAACCTGTTTTACTGCAGTTCAATAGAAAATGTCAGTATTAGATCGTGAATTATTCGAAACAGAGTTCAAGATTTATGATGCCTCTTGACCCTAAAAATGTCCAATGTGTTAATTAGCTTGAATAATTAGTCGGGATCGTCCTGAATAATCTCAAACCGGTGCCGGATATCCTTTTTACATCATCGAATAATAGGACGACGCCCAGATTCAGAGCTGTAAATTAGTTGAGGTTATAGAGAAGATTTTTGAGTTTTTATTTTGAAAACAAGTTCTTCCGCCTTTATATAATTTACGACCCTGAATCAGCTGGTATTTTAGTCCACCCAGTCGTAAATGGGAACGGATAATCAAGGAAAGATCGATACCAAGAGGTTTAGTTAAGAAGCATCTGATAGAACGGATCCTCGTGAAAGTTATAAGTCTATAAATATGGGGTTTCGATCATTTCTTTCCTTCATGCAAGCCCCTAATTTAAAAAGCGCCTGCGAGCGTGGCCAATGTCATTCAGAGTAAATATATATATATATATCTACACCAGGCCCTTGTTAAGTCCCTAATATTTTAAAGTCCCTAATATCTCCATCAGGCCTTTGTTAAGTCTCTAATATCTCCACTAGGTCCTTTAATGGCCACCCTAATACCAACATGGCGTGTAACAATAGAGAGAGATAAAGTTGAAGTCTTGGTTTTATTTATAACCATCATAAAATTTCCCGGATTTAATCTGCTTTCTTTATTAATTGATTGAGGTCAATACTTTAATACCTTAATATTTATTTCATGGACAACAAATCACGTTCACTACTCGTCGTAACGCTGCAAGGAAATTTTGCCAAGACGGCCAAATTAGCCTACTCCTTTTCACACTCATTGTCGCAAACTAATCAGCAGGTTCCGTTACGTTTTGTTCTGCATGTTATTGAACTAAGCAACTTTTGTGGTCATGTGTAAATTCTGTAAGGGCCCGTCTGTCTACAAAATGGAACATCCTGGGTACCAAGGATCTTAGCTTCTAACAGTTTCTAGGATGCTAAGACCGTTTCGAGAATACGTGGCCAAAACTCTACATGAACAATTTTCAGTCCACCTTTCACGGGTCGGACGACTGATAATCCGGTTTTACCAATATCTCTCTGAAAGAAAGGGTCATCGAAAGATCTTTGGCATAAGATGGAAGTTTTCTGCAGTCGACTTAGGCCTGCCTAAAGGTACGAAATTTGATTATGACGTAACGAACTAAATAACGTCATTAGACCATTTTTCCGGTTTTTCACTGAAAAGTCACGCTACAATTTACAGAGAAAAAACACTTCGATTTTGTTGTTTTTTTTTGAAGATTTGGGGACAGAAAAGATGACAATTTTGTAAGTATTGTTTATTCTACAACCAGGGACTTGAAGTAGTCGAGTCTTTAAACTATTCTCTTCAACCAATCTGCTTAATTTCCATTTTATATTTTCATTTTTGACTTGATCCTACGGAAAAGCCGGAATCTGAAAATCAACAATGTTCAGAAAAATTTAGTGGGGTTATTGCAATTGTTGAATTGTAGACGAAGCTAGTGTCGCATTATTTTTCTGTGAAGTGATACGGATAAAGCTAACATTAACTTAAAATAAAATATAATAAAGCCAGCATTAAAATGTCTAAAAGCTAGCTAATTAACTTGCAAAAACTTTCTCGATTGGTCTTCAAATCTGCTACAATTTCAATAAAGATCATTCATCAAACTAGTGACCTTGGCCTCTAGAATCACAGTCCAAAAACCTTCTTGAATTTGAGTTGTAATATCTTCAATAAGCTATACTGTGCATGACGAGTTTTGCCTGCAGAGCTACATTACGGTAGGCTACATTCAGACCAGAATTATCAACTCAGCATTCCTTTCAGAGAGTCAAAATAGACACAAATTGGTTTATTTATTGTTTAAAATGTTAAATTGGTGAAAAAAGTAAAGATGAGGGGTGGGGCTTGTTTCTGAGGGAACTCCATTGTTTTCTGCTCCCGTATATCTATTATGACGTCATAATGAACATAACGTTAAATTGGTCTAAAAGTCATTAGCTTTTGGATTTTTCAAGACGAAAGACGTATTTTAACTTCGCTCTTGGAAATTTTAGTGGAAATTTTTCTACAGGAAACGAAAAATATGACTATCTTGTAAGTAGAGAGTTCACATCTTTTCGTGGTTTAAATGTAGAAAGTAGAATTTGAAACACCATTTGATTTCGCAATCGAAGCCAGAGTTAGAATACAAAATCTTATTTTTTGCCTTTTTGTATATTTCAGATTACCAGTTATAAGTCGCTCGGTGGATGATATTATTTTGGATTATCTATCTAAGATCCAACATGGAGATCTAACATCTACCCTTGACGGTGAGTTTTTATTTCAGTAAAAGAAAATTGTAAATTGAAAGTAAAAACTAAGTCCTAATCCTTTTATAGTCTACGAACAGTCACAATAGAAATTCATGTAATCTAAACTGTCTAAAAGAAGAGTTAAACACTAGCAGAAATTTTTTTTATGAAAGTTGCATGCACTCCACCTTTTAATTCATAAGACCATTGTCCACAACAATCGAGATTAAAACTAATTTACAATTTCAGGTGACTGGAACCAAAACAATAAGAACCCAATAGACGAGAATAATAACAACCAAGTCGATGATTTGGGTGAACTGGTCGATGACGATGTCGACATTCAGGACTGGGCACAAGTCGAAGGTAAAGTTACGCTGTAGTTAATTTACGACTTGTCCCGTTTCTCAAAAGAATTTATGATAAAAATTTTTGCAATTTTATATTTGGAAATACTACACAAAACAGATAAATTTGGTTGGCGGTTTAATCCCCGTTTACTGTTGGAAAGGTGAAGGTGGAGGGGAGGGTGAAGGGGAAACTGAAAGGGGAAGGGGGATTATATTAACCCAAACCCTTTATCCAACGCTTGGCGAATTCTGCTTCGCAATGATGGGAAGAGTCGACATCGAAAGATCAAAATGCTACGATGTTGTTATGTTGAATCCAAACAAAATTAATAGAAACGATAGCAATTTTAAAGAGTTATGTCTATTTATGTTTTTCAGGTCCTAAAGTCGAGGAAAGCAAGGATGTTGCTGAAGACCTAGTTTGGGCTGAGGATCCATGGACACAGACACCCCTCACCAACAGCCCTGACTGGATGAAACTACCTGGAATAGACTTCGACACACAGGAAGAGGAAACTTTGGAAACCAACAATGAGAAGTTCTCCGAAGTCCTAGAAAACGACGAGGATTTTTTAGCTCCCTGTGTGGAGATAAAAGATTGGTCGAAGGAACCATTTGAGCAGCTGCCCCTTGATGTACCCAGATGGGCCTTACTACCAGGGGTTGACTATCCTGTAAGGAACGGGAACAGTCTCTACTGGGAGATGAATTTAAAGAAACACATGAGAGTAAGAAGGAAGTTTGGTAAAAAAGTTTACTCCAGGAACTTGCCCACTCTACTCGAAGAGAAACTGGTGTATAACAATGATGCCAAGCCGATGTTATTCGTTCCTACAAGATATGGCAGAATTTTCTACACATTTCAAGATTATTAAGACCCTGGACGGATTTTGGAATTTTGGATTTTGCATTTGGACCCTAGTATTAATTTTGGACACATTGTGAACATGTCTTTCAGATTATTCGAAGTATATTTTGGAATATTTATTAAGCAATATTATATTTTGCACTACGTCTGTATTTTCGGCTATTTTTGGCCTGCAATAAATATTGTTATTTTTCAAAAAAAGATTTGTTCATTCATTGATCAAACGACAGTAATAGGATCATAACATACCAAACTATTATGTCTAACTAGCTAGTAGATTTTTGGTACAATGACAGTTTTCTGTAGTCAGAATGAGACTAGAACATACCACACTATTATGTCTAACTAGCTGGTAGATTGTTTGGTATAATGACAGTTTTCTGTAGTCAGAATGAGACTAGAGTATACCAAACTATCGTGTATAACTAGCTGGTAGATTGTTTGGTATAATGACAGTTTTCAGTAGTCAGATTGAGACTAGAACATACCAAACTATCGTGTCTAACTAGCTAGTAGATTGTTTGGTATAATGACAGTTTTCTGTAGTCAGAATGGGACTAGAGTATACCAAACTATCGTGTCTTAACTAGCTAGCAGATTGCTTGGTAACATTGCAGTTTTGAATTCTAACATTTTTGCTCAAGTTTCCTTTCGCCAATGTGTTATCTTTTATGATGTCCGTGATCTGGCCACGTGTCCAGTGTGAAACCAAACTTATTAGAGCCTCCATTATAAAGATATTATTAATATTTACAATCTAATAAAGCTAGTTTCAACTCATTATTCTGAAGTAGGATTTATGATGATCATTGAGGGCTGCCCTTTGTCCGGTGCTGGACTTCAATAGATCACGACAGGTGGGGCGAGATAGCATGTCCAGTACAAAACTCTAGGGCGGGGTCCAAACGATGTCATATTAGTCTCAAATGATTTGAGTGAATGAAGCAGCTGGGTAGGGGATTAGTGTTTGTGTTTTAGATTCAGTTGGACCAGTGGGGGTCCGGAACATATCCCATCTGGCCCTCGGATATCTCGTCCAGATCATTGGTTTTGAACTATTTAATATATATAAATCAAGACTAGGTGGTATATGGGTTGTTTCTATTCGCTTTGTTTCGGTCTCTTTAATATCATTTCAATTTCACAGAGATTTTGGTTTCTTTCTGATGTCGGTCGCATATTTCACCTCTCATTAACATAGACGACTGGGTAACACAGTCAATAGAAAGTTAGATTGCAAGAACCCCCCTTGGGCCCAGCGCAATGCCAAAAACATTCTCCCTTTTAGAATTAACAGAATTCACTCATACCTCATTCAATGTACCACGTTCCTGACAAAACACAAAAATAAACGACAAACAACAGTTATATTTTTATAATGTTTATTATTATTATTATTATTATTATTTTATTGAAATGGCTACTCGCACTATGTGCTTACAATAATACAAAATAACATGATTCTTAATCCGAAAAACTCGGTCATCGATCAATACAGACAGAGGTTTTCGGATTATATGAAATGATGACGTTGAAATTCATAAAGGAAGTGTTTCACTGATGATAAATTGGTTACATAAGATGATATAACTAAAAATCAGAAAGGTATGTTCCTACTTTAATCTAATTTAATGAATAATTTTAAACCAAACATGTCCTTTAAGAATTGTTTTAATAAATATTCATTCTTCTTAATATGGTAGGATCTTTATAAAGGTATTTAGTAATATTTCTCTCTTATCTACTTGAAGTTTTTATGAAAAAGATCCCAGGTAAAAAAAGTAAACTGAATTAAATATTTAACAGAGAAATAAGATGTAAATTTCAATGTTTTTAGAAAAAAAAAGATAAAAATGTAAAGTATCTGGTTTTTAGGTTGTAAGTTTGAGGAAAGAAAAACAGTCACTTACAATTTCTATTTATTATACCCCAACTTGCTGTCAGCTTGGTACATCGCTTCAGGCTCTATTTTAAACTTCAATTTTCACATTTTTAAAGTAGTAGGTAAGTAAATTTTTTGAGGTAAAAAAAACAATAATAGTTGCGATTATTATGCGATGGTACATTCCTTATTTTTTATTATTTATTTATTATGCCTTCTTGTTTTATTGAAAGTTTTATTAACTTTGACAAGTTTTAGTCTTCAATGATTTTTATATTCTATCTGAGACTTTATCACTTTCCGTCAAGAATTTAGTTTTTTTTTGACTGAAAAACGTTAAATAGTTTTGACTTATATTGTAGTTATATTTGTTCTATAGGTAGGTAGACTCATAATTATTGTTCAGGTATCTTAGTCACAAGTGTTCAGGGTTTGTCGGGTTCGAAAGCGTCTAGTCGTTAGGGAGACGATAGATTAATGCCCTTTGAAATACAGGCTGTGCTGATTCTTAGATGAATTCGAAAAAGATAGGCACTGGCCACAGTACATGGGTAAGTGTACAAGTAGTTGCAGTGTTCATTAGACCACTTAGACACAGAAAAATTGGACGTAAAACTCCATTTCATAATGACCTGATCAATTCCTGCTAATCGAATTGTATATTGAGATGACCTGAGGTCAATCTGTCCTATCTCGAGGTCAAGATTTTAACCGTGGTAAAATAACAGGTGCCCGGTGTATATCATAATCTTGAAACATTGACTCTACCCACGTCACGTCCACAATCTAGTTAACTACTAAAACACTGGACAGCCTGGAATGAGTTCTGTCTAGTGTATGATTGAGTTTGATATATCAAGAAGGACTATCACAACAGATCAATCGTGATCATATTATAAATCATCATTAGTAAAGTGACACAATGTAGCCTACTAACATGTAAAATGGCATCCTAAACGAACTATTTCCATGGCATTAATAGAGTTATACAATGTACCAACGTGTAAAATGTATCAGATGATTTTGAAAGAACCCAAAAATATGACATCAATATGTTTCTATGAAGTACAACAAATTGGTAAAATATAGCAAGAAACACCTGAACCTTAAGAATATATTAAGTACTTGGCCAATGTTTAAACTTTCATATAAACTGTTTAAAAAGGAAGATAATTATAAATTAGAAAGATGACCTGTGTCCACTAAACAAAAAGATGTATGATTGAAAACTGGAGATGATTTCAAATGAAGTAGTTATAATATCATTCTTTCTGATTCAATGATTTGATTTGATGACACATGATTTCATCTGCAGTTGGTAAGAAATTCCGAAATATATTTCTGATGAACATGTAGGCCTAAAAATCGGTAGCCTAGGTTTCGGGATTAACTAACGTTTACAGGCCACTAGAAAAAAGTCGTACTTGCTCAAGAAGCAGAATGTTTTCTAGCATTTTCTACTGAAGAAATCGTATCATATCAACGACTGACACGACTCTGCGACTTGGTTTATCAACTCGATATTCTTTTAACAGATCGTTTACTAGTTTTTTTGGTGAAATCTATTTTTAAATATGAAATTTTACGTCTTTGGAATAACTTAGTATTTTAATCTAACAAATCGTCTACCGTGAAAGTTACGATTCAGCTTACGGAAACTACCGAGAATTGCCGAATGGTATTTTGTCTTGACGAAGATGACGATGATGATGACGAAGATGGTGGTTATAATAATCTCATATACAATGGGCAGTATATAGTACAATACACGGTGATGACGTCATATGATTGATGGGTGATACAACATTCTATAAAACACGAGAAGATAAGAACTGTGAGGCGACAACTCCTGAAATATCTCATCCTTAAATACACATTTTGTCTGGTTCTCTAGCAAAGGATAAAGACGAGTCAGAAGTCGTCTCACCTAATTTTAAAAAGAAAGGACACTATGATATGACGATGTTTGATATTGTAACTAAATTTAAATATCAGTAGATCTTTCCCGTTACAGGGCAGTTTATACAATTATTATTATTATTATTATTCCAAACTGTGGAATCGTTTTATCAATCATAGTTCTGTATTTACAATATATAGTCTGTATCACTGACATAGCTTAGGTTCTAGGTGATTGCTTTGTCGAGTTTTCTAATTTCAGATTTTATGGTTTAAATTCTAATATATGAAAGTTCTATACAAGTGTAATGAAATGATTATTGACAGTTACAGCTAGTTTCTCAATATAATGTTTAAAAACTAAAATCAATTATAAACAGTTGTGACAAATAATAAGATAACTGTATTTCTTAAATATTATCATCTTAGTCTCATCAAGTATTTTGTCCAGTTTGTAGAATAACTTCAACCTTGTGATCTTCAGCTATGTCGGTGATTCGG
Source organism: Lottia gigantea (assembly GCF_000327385.1). NCBI lineage: Eukaryota > Metazoa > Mollusca > Gastropoda > Lottiidae > Lottia > Lottia gigantea. The sequence continues at coordinate 485,188 of NW_008707002.1, read as the reverse complement.
ACTACAGTAATATGTAGTAAAATTGGTAACAACTGCGATTTTTAACGTGAATTTTCGAACCGTGGTGAATGAACACAGGTTCAGATTAAAATGAAAATATTCCATGTGGTAGAACAAGAGGTAGAGATGGGTATCGAACCCAGCCAGCGATTTTAAACTACCAACAAACATTGGCAATTCCAAAGTCGCTTGTTAGAAATTTATATTCCAGACACTACTAGCTACTTCTAGGTTCCAAAATAAAGAATCTAAGATCACATTCAACGTCTCAGCACTTTGATCACATCATCACACCTTTCTCACAGCGTCACGCCGGTTACAGCGTCACGCTAATGACTGCGTCACACTTGTGACAACGTCACGCTTTTAACAACGTAACGCACCCAAATCACATAAGACATTCAGATGTATTCTCATTACATCAAGGATTTGATCAAAATAATCCAAGTACCTGCTAATCCATAATCCTAATCCAATTTCAACATCCCATTAAGTACTAATAAACGTGGTTCTAAACGAATGCACGCGCATATTGTGGTATACTCTAGATATTAAATATATACTTATAATATAAATACCCATAGTTCTGTACACGCACGTACAATAATAATTATACAGATTCTACAATATACATATATACAAAAAGAAAACATTGTTAGCCATTCACAAGTCACGCTAAGGTTCATTTGTTTTATATCCTTATACACGTCCATGTCTGTAAGAAGTAGGCGGGGTCAAGGTCATCATAAGATCTTAATAATATCACTTCAGGGTAAATTGTTGTATAAACTGTAGTTTTCCAAACTCTCGTAGTTTTGCACGGCAGCGTCGGCGAACTCCGGTCCATCATATCACAGTGTACGTGCTCGCGTTACGGAAAGTAGGTCAATCCGAACACAAAGCCAATGCCTCGATATCACTGAGGACTATAGGGTGAACTGAAATAATCCGATGAATTCTATCACCGATCTCCGCCCCGCTGTTTATGTTTGATCGACTCTGCAATTTTATTTCGACCGATTCCGTAAAACGGCCAGACAGTATGAGTCGGAGGCTGAGAGAGTGTCACACGGGTTCGGATAAAGTCATAACATTTTTGTTTTTTGGAGTTTGTTATTTGCCACCCCCGTAAAGGTTTTCCTTTTTTCCGGAATCCCACGTACCACCTTGGGTTTATAACTGACACTATTCTAATATACACCTCTCTATTAACCTCTTCTCGAAACATACACTGTTCTGTATTTCCATGGATCTGAAATTATACAAAAACATTGATACATATACATAAATACCGGGCGATATTACTGGGCGATATACAAATTAATACTGGGCGATATATACAAATCAATACTGGGCGATATATACAAATTAATACTGGGCGATATACACAAATTAATACTGGGCGATATATACAAATTAACACTGGGCGATATATACAAATTACTACCGGATCAATTATGTCGAAGTTAATAACGAGATAATTATCTGAGTAATGTATGATATTCATTTATTATACAATATAATATACAAAATACATTAAGTATAGTATACATTCAACATTTTTAATCTTGAACATGATAAAGTTTCTTTTCACCACAGTGCGTGCACATGTTTGTGAAATGGGATTAAACCAAATGATCCAAGAAAACATTCCAGATTACAGGAATTTTAAAACAGTAGATTGAGGTCATTGTCTAGAAGATAACTCTAGTAGTTGATGAAATAACTAAGTCTAGAAGAGTCACAGTGAAATATGTATTATAACAATATACTGCCGACTGCATGTTAAAATGCTGAGAAACCTGGTCTTTGTTTAAAATTTGTCCAGGTGGAAAATATATTCAGTGTAATGTAAAACTGTATTTAGCATGAAAAATAGAAGTAGGGTAATCGGATGAGCTTGAGACATGCACTGTACTTATTTTTATTCTCATATTCGTCCCATTCAGTGAATTTAACCTACTGTCATTCTAATATTGAGTTATTTCCCGGTTTCTCCAAAAACGTTACCCCTATCAGGTACCGACTAGTAGGAGGCAAATCTCAATTTTAAAAAGATAACCTTCAGATTTTAAGTTTTCAGAATCGAAGAGGAATGGTAAGTGGTTTAGGGTGGGGGTGGAAGGGGGCGTATTTAATCGGTATTCATAACACAAGCAAATAGTGATAGAATTAAGTTTACAAGTCAGATGAGGAATTTGTATTTTTTTGTCACCACAACTGAAATTTTATAATTGAAATAAAATCCTGGTCGTTAAAAGAAGGATAAAATAAAACGTAATGTTCAAGTTTCTCGATCCGATAATTTTAGCTACAGCTATGCCTTTAATCACTGATCCTAGACAAGATCAAACAGTCAGCTTGTTCTCGAGTTTTAAACCTACAGTCAAACGATCAGTCTCATTCTATTTCTAATACAATTGTCTCGTAACATGCAATATCTGTACTTTGGTATACAGAAGTTATGTGTCCAATTAATATATTAAAATATTTATCACATGGTAAACCCATTCGCAGAGTGTCATAAGGTGTTCAGATAACCAAATAAGACAAAAGATAACCACTTTGTCATATTATTTATCACATTGTATTAAAAGGCAAGGACCTAAAACGTCGCCTTGTTTTACACTGTGTTTAACGTTTTAAACTACAGCAGATCAGATCTGCAGGCTTTTACAATGACAATTACACTGAAAGCTGAAATTGCTGTTTTCCCTGAAAATGAATATACCAACTCATCCGGGATTACTATCAATTGGTGTCTAAGGTGCATATTTTGAAGGCAATATCATTTTTTTTTTAAATTAAGGTATATCAGGTGAAATGGTAGATATTTAGAAGGCTATATACCTTAAAAGTAATATGATCAAGGATATTGGATAGCTTGATCTGGTCACCTCAAATACCTGGCGTTTAATTGACGATAAATAAAATAGTTTACATCACTCGTTTACCACGGTATAAATTTCAACCACAGTGATCGTGTGAGGGTTGCTTCACTTTTAAACGTTTATTTTCTGGCCAGATTATGACGTCACTGTCGTTAATATCATAAAGCTTATATAACTGTAAACAGTCTGTACGAAGACAATTGAAATAGAATAAATTTTGAGCCCTATTTCTGTCAAGATAAGGCGAATGACGATAAGTTTAGGCAATTGAGAGCTATGTACTATCTGATATGTTGACGGTCTTAAACAAGGTGACGACAATTGAAAGTTGTGTAATATTTGATTGTAGACAAATGTAATACAGCAGTAATCCAAGTATTAAATGGCGAGTAGACTATTTGTACACTGTTTTAAACCCAACAGACGACAAAACCACTCCAAATCGTCTGCTTTCTCTTCTAATCCAGATTAAAACTGGCAGATTAAATCCATGTCGAGGTGTTTGTTTTTGGATAACGACAAGTTTTACGATGAAATAAGTCGACAAACTTCTAATTCAGTATGTCTTAAAACCTAATCAGAATTCCTATCATTATATGATCATTCTTCACGAATATCTACTATATTGTATTCTGAAGACTAGAGTACTACATTGGTGTGCTCCCGGAGTGGGTGAAAGGCCTTTAGTTTGGTGTGGGTAGAGAGTTGAGTTGTTTGTGATCGCAGCTTAAAGTTGGTGGTAAACTCAAACCCTAAAAGGCCAAGGCCAGTGCTTTCGGGAGTCTGCTCAATGTCGGCTTTCAACTCAAGATACCTGTAGCTATTAAACAAGCGTTCAAAAAACGATCATACGGTGTAACAAATGACCTCTGTTTTAACTTTAAAGATGTTCCTAATGCATACTGACGACAGAAAACATGAACCAACAGGGAAAATGTTGCATCAAATAAGACCTGTCACAGGCCCCTAACTACATCTCTGATGTAATAAATGCATACCAGTAAGCAAACTAAGATAAAAGAAACATAAACTAAAAGGAAACATGATGCACCAAATCAGCAAAATAAACTGCATACTAAAGTGTAATGTACCGAACAACCCTGAAGACGGTGGTGAACTTTATTTAGAACAGATACACCAAGTTTGATTTGACCGGCATGTCAGTTGTGCAGTTGAATTCTAATGAGTTTTAATTTAAACATACCAATTATATCGTTATAGTCTCTTAACTACCGAAACTGTCTTACACAGCCTAACGATTGGGCTTCCGCGCTTACAAACAAACACATGGTTTGGATATTAAAACCCTCAGGATAGGGGGGTATATACTTGAACTTTCCAATATTAACATTTGATAGTATTATCATGATCAGAATATTCTGGAGTGCGAAGACCTTGGCCCAATTACAAATTGAGATGCTCAAAGAATTAGATTTCAGAATCGCAGGCTGTCTGATTACGTCATATGTCAAAGAACATCTTGACTAATTAATAATGACTATTCACACAATCTACATGTACACTTATGATAATTCTATTCACACGACAAACTTGTTTATTTATGATAATGGAGTAAAAGGTGAAACAACAAAACCGAGGTGTGAATCGACACCGTGACAAAGGTTGAAGCTATGAATGAATTTTGATATTTACAAACGAAAAGTAAAAATAGTATTTTTTACTAAACTGAGCTCAGTAATGAAGTAAGGATGGATTCTGAGGAATGTTTGTGTACAGACTGAATAAGCTTATTATAATTATACAGTCTCTGATTCACGACCCCCAGGTCAATGTGATCTCAGAGGGCAGCAGTCAGGTATGGATTTTCATTTTGAAAAGGCAGAAGTTGGAAGAAGTCACTGGGTACATGACTCTACTATCATGATTCACTATCGTGACCTTTACCAAGATTCTGTAGGTGGGGAACTTTCATAAGACGGCGACATTTACATTCTTTCTGGTGACTTCAGAATCTTTATATCGTTTATAGTAGTCTATCTTAGTCTCTGATGTTTCTAGATGTCGTAGAGAATAAACTATGAAAGATGTTGGCTGACTTGAATCCTACGGACTCCTGCTCATAGTCTGAAACTTGTTGTTTCTTACAGAGTCGATGATAGTTATAATTGGCAAATGTCGAAACTAGAAACTTCCTGGCTCGAAACATGAAGTCTCAGATATTGTCGAGTTGAAAATCAGCAAGGTTTAAGAAATACATGTAATTAATGCTGATATGTCTTTAGATTTAACCTGGTACAAGTTAGGTTCAAACAGTTGGTTCAATCATCAGCATAGCTTTCTCTCTATTCATATTGATTGTAGTATGACCATCAGTCTACTATCAACATTACCACGATGGGAGAGTAAGTTTAGAACCTGAGTAAGACTATGACTACCTAGTGTTAAGTTTGATCAGAATAAACTGAATGGGGGTGGGGCGTTTCTCAGTCAATATTCAAAACATCTTAAAGTTTTAGACAAATTGGTGTCAGATCTACTTGAGGTTAAATATGTAAGTAGGTGAACAGTTTGGTTAGAATGAACAATCTGAAAGCCAACAATAAGATGTTGGGAGTATCAATAGCTATTTGTAGGTAGTTATAAACAAACTAGATGTTATTGTTATTATTTACAAGCAGAGAGAACCATGCTGTATTACAACATTAAAATATGTCAAGATTAAGAAACATCAGAATCAATCAGGAAGTCTATTCAAGATTTCAGCTCGTTACAATGTATTAATATATATAACATAATATAAGACAAAGTATAATACAATGTATCAAGATATTCTCAATGTAATACAATGTACCAAGATATTCTCAATGTAATACAATGTACCAAGATATTCTCAATGTAATACAATGTACCAAGATATTCTCAATATAATACAATGTACCAAGATATTCTCAATGTAATACAATGTACCAAGATATTCTCAATGTAATACAATGTACCAAGATATTCTCAATGTAATACAATGTATCAAGATATTCTCAATGTAATACAATGTATCAAGATATTCTCAATGTAATACAATGTATCAAGATATTCTCAATGTAATACAATGTACCAAGATATTCTCAATGTAATACAATGTATCAAGATATTCTCAATGTAATACAATGTATCATATTATAACTGTTATCTATCAATAATAACATACCACTCTAGATAAATAAATAACTAAATATATAAATAACCTATCACGATTCTATTATCAAATTATTTCAAATATCCTCCGTCGTGATTTCAATAATCTTAACTATTTAAACTATCTTAAAAATTCACTGATCCGGTCTAGAATACTTCTACATCCCAGTTTCATCTTTCATTATTCTGCACCAGCTGGCTTGACCATGACAGGAGGGGTTCAATGTCGAGGGGTTTCAGCTCATCTGATATGATTGTATAATTATACCATATAAACATTATCAGCTATATTGACTCTCTGCAAAGGATGTTCATTTGAAAACCAAGTCTGAGAGTGGCTTCAGAAGATCAAGATGGTAAGAAACCAGTTGGTGTTTCTCAGTTTATTCTAGTTGAATTGACTCTGATTTAAATGATTTCTAGTCGTTTAGTTCATTGATAAATTATCTAGTGTAGGTCGAGTTACCACAGTTATTTTAACACCAACCAATCCTATTAGATCCTATTTTAATACTCATATCATATTGACAGGAGTTTAGTCCAGTTGACCACCTGGTCATAGCTTAAGTTAAACTTCTCAGATCGTGTACTTCACTAGTTGACAACCAGAAAAAGGTGTTGTCATTCCTTTCTGCAATTGAACCTTGGACGCTGATGGCCTCATTAATCACATGATCATTGCTTGTGATGTGTAGCTTTCTTGCTCGACTAAACTTTGCAGTAGCTACTAGCATAAATTTGCTTTAAGCTCGCGTTAAGTTCTGTAAAATTAGAGACGAGACAACAGTATGGTTAAACTTCTAGCAGCTGGATCCTTGGCCCTGTTTCTTAAAAACATTAAGATGGTTTGAGTGTCTAGTAATATATATCTAGAAACTACCTGATGGTATTCTAGTAAAATGGAACGGCTTATTTAACTTTTGTCCATGCAGAAAAGTTGTCACGTTCAAAACTGTTTCAGGTGTTTGGGAAAGCATACAAAATATATCACACGACAAGTGGGAACAGACTGTATCATGATTATTATAATATGAGAGAAAAGTTGATTTGACCTGGAGGCTTTCATCAGCGACGACAAACATATATTATATATTATAATAGTTAAGAAAATATTTGAGGCATGTTTTAATTATAAAGAAGAGAGATTTATAAAGATGAACATTGTAACACTATTAACTCCAATGCACCTTCTACTGCAGTCTTTATTTAACAAGTTATTATCTCCGTTACTTTGATGTTTTATAAACTAGTGGAATGTTGCAGTCTCAGGTTTTACTGAACTAATGTGTATTGACGTGTACAACCAATTTAAACTATAAAATAACAAAATATTATCTGACCTTCGTTGTTAATTTTCATTGCAGATAATTTCAGTTGATATTCATTTCTTTAGGGGACGCATATTCTCGAAACGATCTTAGGGCTATGATATCCTAGAAACAGTGTTAAAAGTTAGACTCTCAGACATTCTAGCGCTATGATATCCTAGAAACAGTGTTAAAAGTTAGACTCTCAGACATTCTAGCGCTGTGATATCCTAGAAACAGTGTTAAAAGTTAGACCCTCAGACATTCTAGCGCAAAGATATCATAGAAACAGTGTTAAAAGTTAGACTCTCAGACATTCTAGCGCTATGATATCCTAGAAACAGTGTTAAAAGTTAGACTCTCAGACATTCTAGCGCTGTGATATCCTAGAAACAGTGTTAAAAGTTAGACCCTCAGACATTCTAGCGCAAAGATATCATAGAAACAGTGTTAAAAGTTAGACCCTCAAACATTCTAGCGCTAAGATATCCTAGAAACAGTGTTAAAAGTTAGACCCTCAAACATTCTAGCGCTAAGATATCCTAGAAACAGTGTTAAAAGTTAGACCCTCAGACATTCTAGCGCTAAGATTTGATAATATGCGGGTTTCCTCCTACCCCCCTGACTCGTGTATGGCGGGTGCGTCATGCCCGAACAGGTCAAGTACCTGTCACTGCCATCAATATACTGATCTATTATACAATAAACTATTATCCGACCTGGTCCCCCTTTTTATTCTTATATCCAAAAATATTTAAACATAAAAAAAAGTTTCAAAAAGCCCAAAAATATCGAAGTCAATAACCATAACTCTGCTGGTGGTCAAGATTGTCACAGAAGGTCATTCCCGAACCTTTTAGCGTTTATGTTCAAAGACTATACAATTCTCTACAAAAATCTCTATATTCAAAACCAACACGATTAACAGTATTTGATTATTCACCAGGTATTTTCATTATGGTTTTCTCTCAATAAGTAATCTGTCTTCATGGTTCATGGTCTTCAGCCCACATGGTGCAGAACAGTAGGACACAAAGTAACGATGTAGGTTACATCAAGACTGACCTCGAGATCATTCAACTCATTAAACAACGGCATGGCTAAATCTTAACTCCAATGTAGTTCTTAAAACCAACACGACAAATATTGACAATATTGTTGGTTACATTCACTAAGTTTTTTTTTCATTGTGGTTTTCTCTCAGTTTGTAACGATGTAGGTAAAAAATTCAATCGACTCCCCCAGTAAATATTCGACAAGCTTCGCTTCATTTTACAAGAAAAACAACAAAGATGGCAGTGGGAGGTGTTCAAAATAAAATATTCGTAAAAATCAGATTTCTAAAGACACAGTATGATTCTTTTAAATCATTTTATGTATAATAAAATCTATTATTCTAAATAAGAATGGAGCTGGTCCTAGGACGGTCGGTAGTATAGAGTCATTGTATAAGATCGAGACAGACGAAACGAGGACGATTATATTTTTTTATAAACACCGGGTTGTGTTCTTCTTACATTTTTATAAGATTATGCAGTCATTGACAAACTTGAAGGCTAAATTATCATCTTGTTGTAATTTTTGTCATAGTTTTTATTACATTGTATTAAAAAGCGAGGACTTAAAACGTCGCCTTATCTCACACCTTGTTACAGCTAGTGCACCACCTGAACAGTGAGTTTTTAGGAGGCTTATATATAAGTTAACCAGTTGTACGCAACTACGTTCCAGGTATTTACAAAAATCACAAGCAGGTTGTACTCTTCCGTATGTATTTTATGTTCTATTCGTTTCATTAAGAACGTTCTCCTTGAGATAAAGACTTTTAACTACGTTTGGATGCGTCGTTTCTTTCGGGTTTCCTTTGTAAATACAAAAAAATTGGTATCTGTAATATATTCAACACGACGACAGCAAGTTATAAAAACTGACATGTATGATAATTTCTACTTTCGCTGTTTGAAAATAACATGTTTAACTATAAACTACCGACTGTAAAATCTTTAGTTTTAACACTTTGACACCTTCAGTTGTTTTCAGACATTTTCTCCGTGTATTGTGTATGTTCAATGTAAAGATTTATGATTAGCTCCTACAATGTTATTTAAAACAATAGTTTGCCAACTTGAAATATTTGGAAGATTTGTCACAAGCGGTGCATCAGACGCAAGGGCAGAGAACTGAGAATTAAAACGCGTCCAGCTAAAACCATATCCTAGATTATTACGAGTCAAATTTAAAGGAAAGGTTTAAAATGGTCTTGCAATAATCCATCTCCTTCTTCAAGACAGTCAATAATTCTTGTTGTGTATTAAGATAGAAAAATACGTAATAAGCAAAAAAACCTATTAGTCAAATAAAGTATATTTTTTTAAAAAAAGCGATTATAATTTTCAGACAATTTTTGTCATATCTTCCCTCGCCTATCTTTAAATCAGTAACGTACATGTCACTATAGACATGGCTACAGGCCTCTAAATACTTTTACACTTTTTATCTGATTTTACCGCTTTTTTATCTACCGTGAAAAACGTAAACTGAATAAAAATTGATATTTTTATTGTGGTTTTGACATCCAAATACATGACATACACACATTATAAAATCTACACTGGCTTTTAGTGTTTAGTCACCTTGTAAAAAATACAGTTTTGTACCCTCAGATAAAATAAAACGTATATCATTTTTATTTGTTGGTTTCAGAGAAAGAGTTAAGACAGTAATTCAAACAACTCTGTCCCAGCACTCTGCAATTTAAACTATTCCAACTGTCGAGTGTTGTCAAAATTCTAACAGATCAGATACGAGCACAATATTGGATCAAGCCCCTTACATCAATTGACTAGGTCTCATTTCAGGACGTCGATACGTTTATCTATTGTCCCACTAACATGCATGTCTTACATGAAATATCACTCGATATAGGTCAAGTTTTTTTTAAGGGAATAGAAAGTTTAAACAATTAAAAAATTTATGCATTTGACATTTTGAAATGTCCCGTCCCTCAGACTACCCAGGGTGAAACGTGAAACATAAAAAACAGAAAATCTTTCAATGAGTTGGAGTGAATAGTGGTGGATTAAGCGGTATTCTGCATCGTGAAATTTAAAAATATTGAGACCATTGTCGGAGTTTAATTTGTGTATTAAACGTGCTGTTTCTGTAAAACGGACTGAGAAGAAAGTTAAGCCGGCTATGAGATGAGAATATGATAAAACAGGTTTAAATACCTCTATATACCTTTGTATCTCATGATTTTGACCTATATGTAATAGCGGTAAGTGTCGCATGCGAAGCAGACCATGCTTACTATTTTTGAAACACCTGATGGTAATTCTCATAGTGAATTGAATCATGTTGGTGATTTTATAAGGACAGTAGGATATATTTAGTCTTTACAATAATGACCAGCTGGATAGAGAGATTTACCGCTGAATTGTGGGTCAATGAAGACGATCAATGTATTCTTGAAGATATATATTATAGCTGACCTATAAAAGTGTCCACTCATCATAATACCCAGGTTTGTGTTATATTCGGTGCACTTGTAACATTTCAATAATAACATATTTAACATATCCTGTCTGGCAATTACGACTACACACGAAATCTTGAAAACTGAGAACGATCGTCTTAATCCTGTCTTAAATTCTTTCCTCGACCTCTTCAACTCTCGTCACTGCACTGGGTGATACCGTCTTCATACATATTTTGAAAAATAGAAGATTAGACTAAGATCTACCACAGATACTAGTGTGTCTATTGTGTTGGTTGGGTCGGGATCTACTACTGTTTTGATGGGTGCTTTAAGGATGGGAAGGAGGGTAAGAGTTGGGGTTTAGTCAAAAATCTCTATATTGATATCTTAAAGTTTTCTTTTACCGGACAAGGATCACAGAGATACGTTTCATTATTTAAATTACTGTTCGGTTCTTTTGAAAAGTTAAACACAATTATCAAAAATGTACTGGTGGATTGAATATCTGAAACACGTGTTTGACATTGTCGTTCGGATGGGACAATAAACCTAGGCCCCGTGTGCTACAGGCTGTGCATGTTATAGATCCCTCGACAGTAGGAAATCGAAAAAGAGCAGGCTAATGCCGCTGTCCTGGCAAAATTTCCCTCACTGCACCCTACATGGCGTTGCCTGATTTCATTAGCCCATAAGGTGCAGAAAAGTAGGACGTAAAACTCCATTCATTTCATTTTCATTTTGAAACACATGTCAGCAGCATGAAATGAACTCACGTCAAATAAAAGAAACATTCTATCCGATCATCTCAGCTAAAAATAATCTAAATCATAAAATAAACTATTATCTCTGTATTATAAATTATATGGAGTATTTTTATAAGATATAAAGACTGAAGGCATAAGATGTACATTTATAATACAAGTTTATAATAATACAAGTTTATAATAATTTAATCATAAAGGAAATTATTTCACTCATTTAAACGATCTTAAAGATTCTATTAGAAATATTTTACCTAGTCTGAATTGAGATGTATTATATATATTGATACACCTATTAGTTTTATAAGATGTAGTTTAAATTGACGTAGTGAAAATATCACAATGTTTTCTGTTTTTATTTTAAATTCCTCCACTATTGATAAGGTTAAACAGTGTGACATATTTCAATTCAAATCTATTTTTCGCTCCCTTGCCACACTGTGACTACAAGCCTGATTTCTCAGCTAGCTATAGAAATATTTAGACTTAGTCCTTTTAAAATCTTCAAAAAGTGCCTTACCTTGAGTACAAGTTTCCCCCGTTTACTAAAACATAAAAATTTCTTGGTTTCTTTCCCCTGAATTCTGATTGCTCCTCCCGCCTCTGATAAAAATGTTAACTGAGCTGAAATAAAGAGGAAAAAATAAAATAAAATAAAAGAAATTGTGATTTTTAAGACCAGGTGTAAAACAGACATTGAAGCGCCTCGATAATTTATGAAGATTTAATATTTAATGATATAATTACTCGAGGCCCGTTGTCGCACACATAAAACTGATTAGGTAGTGATTATAATAATCTAAACAGATTTATGACAAGCTATGTAGGTATAAAATCTCTGAAACTACACGTATAAAGAAAGACCAGAACTAGAATTGGAGTTGCTGACAGCCAAGTCGACTGAGATATGGACCAATAGGATGTAAAACTTCACGCAAGTTTTATAGCTATATAGATCTACAGTGCAGAAGGACGTATTCGGTAACGGATCTATAGGTAATACCCACTGTTACAGATCTACTCTATACAATATATATAGATAGCTACAGTGTAGAAGGACGTATACGGTAACGGATCTATAGGTAATACCCACTGTTACAGCTAGTTGATGACAATATATATAGATAGCTACAGTGCAGAAGGACGTATTAGGTAACGGATCTATGGGTAATACCCACTGTTATAGATCTACTCTATACAATATATATAGATAGCTACAGTGTAGAAGGACGTATACGGTAACGGATCTATAGGTAATACCCACTGTTACAGATCTACTCTATACAATATATATAGATAGCTACAGTGTAGAAGGACGTATACGGTAACGGATCTATAGGTAATACCCACTGTTATAGATCTACTCTATACAATATATATAGATAGCTACAGTGCAGAAGGACGTATACGGTAACGGATCTATAGGTAATACCCACTGTTATAGATCTACTTTATACAATATATATAGATAGCTACAGTGTAGAAGGACGTATACGGTAACGGATCTATAGGTAATACCCACTGTTATAGATCTACTCTATGACAATATATATAGATAGCTACAGTGTAGAAGGACGTATTAGGTAACGGATCTATAGGTAATACCGACTGTTACAGCTAGTATATGACAATATCTATAGATAGCTACAGTGTAGAAGGACGTATACGGTAACGGATCTATAGGTAATACCCACTGTTACAGATCTACTTTATACAATATATATAGATAGCTACAGTGTAGAAGGACGTATACGGTAACGGATCTATAGATAATACCCACTGTTATAGATCTACTCTATACAATATATATAGATAGCTACAGTGTAGAAGGACGTATTAGGAAACGGATCTATAGGTAATACCCACTGTTACAGATCTACTCTATACAATATATATAGATAGCTACAGTGTAGAAGGACGTATTAGGAAACGGATCTATAGGTAATACCCACTGTTACAGATCTACTCTATACAATATATATAGATAGCTACAGTGTAGAAGGACGTATACGGTAACGGATCTATAGATAATACCCACTGTTACAGCTAGTATATGACAATATATATAGATAGCTACAGTGTAGAAGGACGTATTAGGTAACGGATCTATAGGTAATACCGACTGTTACAGCTAGTATATGACAATATCTATAGATAGCTACAGTGTAGAAGGACGTATACGGTAACGGATCTATAGGTAATACCGACTGTTACAGCTAGTATATGACAATATATATAGATAGCTACAGTGTAGAAGGACGTATTAGGTAACGGATCTATAGGTAATACCGACTGTTACAGCTAGTATATGACAATATCTATAGATAGCTACAGTGTAGAAGGACGTATACGGTAACGGATCTATAGGTAATACCCACTGTTACAGATCTACTTTATACAATATATATAGATAGCTACAGTGTAGAAGGACGTATACGGTAACGGATCTATAGGTAATACCCACTGTTATAGATCTACTCTATACAATATATATAGATAGCTACAGTGTAGAAGGACGTATACGGTAACGGATCTATAGGTAATACCCACTGTTATAGATCTACTCTATACAATATATATAGATAGCTACAGTGTAGAAGGACGTATACGGTAACGGATCTATAGGTAATACCCACTGTTATAGATCTACTCTATACAATATATATAGATAGCTACAGTGCAGAAGGACGTATACGGTAACGGATCTATAGGTAATACCCACTGTTATAGATCTACTTTATACAATATATATAGATAGCTACAGTGTAGAAGGACGTATACGGTAACGGATCTATAGGTAATACCCACTGTTATAGATCTACTCTATACAATATATATAGATAGCTACAGTGCAGAAGGACGTATACGGTAACGGATCTATAGGTAATACCGACTGTTACAGCTAGTATATGACAATATATATAGATAGCTACAGTGTAGAAGGGCGTATACGGTAACGGATCTATAGGTAATACCCACTGTTATAGATCTACTCTATACAATATATATAGATAGCTACAGTGTAGAAGGACGTATACGGTAACGGATCTATAGGTAATACCCACTGTTATAGCTAGTATATGACAATATCTATAGATAGCTACAGTGTAGAAGGACGTATACGGTAACGGATCTATAGGTAATACCCACTGTTATAGATCTACTCTATACAATATATATAGATAGCTACAGTGTAGAAGGACGTATACGGTAACGGATCTATAGGTAATACCCACTGTTATAGATCTACTCTATACAATATATATAGATAGCTACAGTGTAGAAGGACGTATACGGTAACGGATCTATAGGTAATACCCACTGTTACAGCTGGTATATGACAATATATATAGATAGCTACAGTGTAGAAGGACGTATACGGTAACGGATCTATAGATAATACCCACTGTTACAGCTAGTATATGACAATATATATAGATAGCTACAGTGCAGAAGGACGTATACGGTAACGGATCTATAGATAATACCCACTGTTACAGCTAGTATATGACAATATGTTATTCTAGATGATAATTATTATAATAACAAGTTAACATGCTGATTCTGTTTCATATTAAAAACAGTTTTAAATCATTGAAAATAGACCTGTAGATAGACTACAGCCCGACTAGACAATAAGGGGATTGTTTAAAATCCTTTCACCTCTCTTCATTCAGGTAAAAAACAGGTAAATTTAAAAAAATCAGTCAGATCAGATAGCAGGCTGGTGAGAGACAAATTTCTTGTCTAATTTTCATTCACCGGTCACATTTAACAAGTAGCTCATATCTCACTCTCTTTCTGTCTCTCGGTCTCGGTAGGTCTCTTTCTTTCAGCAAGTCTCGCTCGGTGTGACTATATAATAGTCCAGGTTTACAGATAGATACTCAGCT
The DNA here is from genome assembly GCF_000327385.1 of Lottia gigantea. Taxonomy (NCBI): domain Eukaryota; kingdom Metazoa; phylum Mollusca; class Gastropoda; family Lottiidae; genus Lottia; species Lottia gigantea. The sequence goes on along the minus strand of NW_008707002.1, from coordinate 469,705 downwards.
GTTTCAAACGAAAAAATGTCTTCAGACTGCTTGCTTAGCTTCTGGCTTGTCCTTGCCTAGCTTCTGGCTTGTCCTTGCTTAGCTTCTGGCTTGGCCTTGCTTAGCTTCTGGCTTGTCCTTGCTTAGCTTCTGGCTTGTCCTTGCTTAGCTTCTGGCTTGTCCTTGCTTAGCTTCTGGTTTGTCCTTGCTTAGCTTCTGGCTTGTCCTTGCTTAGCTTCTGGCTTGTATCAGCTTGAAAAGTATGAATAACTTTTCACGTGTTTTGAAAGAAAGATCAGGTTTCTAAAGTTAGACGACTGAAAATTCCAGTTTTAAATAGTGACTTTCTAGAACAACACCAATAGGTATTCTAAACTTTCTAATAAAACTTCCACCATCAATATTATCAATCTCAACTGATTATATAAAATAATTTTCTTCATATTAACATAATGGGATCGTATCTTTATTTTCTAAGAAAGAATTGAAACAACTTGACATATGTAGATAACAGTAGTGTGACGCCTGTATAACATAACTAACAACTGACCAGCGACCATTGACTAGAGATGACCGACTGATAAACAGTTAAAACACATCCTAATAGGATGATTGGGGACAAATAGTTCAACATACTGATCTTATCTGTTATTCTATTAGACAATTCTCATTCTAAATACATCTCTTTCATTGATCATTGGATAATATCTTTCCTGACCCACGAGCCGGGGCAATGACTCACCAAGGTCTTTATTGTTAAAGAGTGGTCCAAACAAATTATTCTTTAGGCTTTGAATATATTAGAATAGGGTATTCAGATATATATTAAGAATTGATCAACAGTCTAAAATCGCGAACGTTTAGGCTAACGCCGCTATCCTGGCCACATCAATCACCTGCAGATAATGGTGATGTCTTATGCTATTCTTTGAGGACTTCGGTGAAAGTATTCCAGTTATTTTATCGATAAAATCGTAACTATTTGACCAACTTCGACTGAATAGTTTACATAAAAGGGTAATGAAGCACAAGCTAATCACCTAGCAGAAAGACAGAGATAGCTTCAGTGTAGGTATACCAGTGCTTTTCTTACGTTGAACTCATAACGATTCTATTAAGAGTAATTAATGACTTTAGGACGGTGATTTGTTAGATTGAGTAAGAATGATAAAGACTGGAGGAGACCAATTAACATGCTATCACCAGACCAAATCTTACCGTTCAGACTTTAACCTCATCTTACTTCTGATCTAACACATGATTCCAGAGTTACCCCACTTGGCAGAAGAACAAGATTCTGGGATCCTGATTGTGATTCAAGATGGAATGGTTTCTATTAAAGAGGTCTGAGTCAGCCCCGTCGCCAGGAATAAATTCTCTAAAAGTCAAAAGAGTAAGCAATTCTACTAAGACATATTAGAGTTCGAATCCCATCTGAAAACTCAGGCAGACAAAAGAATTAGATTTTGGTGATGTAAACTGGCTATTGAAAGAGTTTCAATATCACTTTGTAATACAATGTTGCATTACGTCTGACGTCATTTAGTAAAAAAGAGTAAAGGTTTACAACATAGCATTATGATAAAACTGAATACGACTCGAGTATACCTTTATGATAAAAACGTTCAGCAAGAACAGAAACTGGTGAAAACTTGAGGCAGATTAGCCAAGGCGTGAAAAATACAATAATTTCAACTTTCTTTTAAAGACGTCAATTCTATTTGAGAATTACTTAGCCTAATTAACCTTTTCGAGTATATACCAATTCTTTTACTGATCCATTGACTCTTTCTTGTCCTTACTGGTGATTTATAGAGAAAACATCGTACTGGCGTCTCTGGATTTCTTTTGAAGATGATAGTGAAACGTCTTAGAGGAATTTAAATCGTCATTATTTACCTCATAATATTGGTTTATTACTTACATCAAATCTAAAATATTTCCCTGGTCTTCTACAGTTTTACAATTCCAGTAACCTGCATCTTTCTAATGATTTAACTCAACTCAACTTAACGTTTGACGGAAGTTTGACGAAAGTTCGATTAGCACCAAGTTCAACAATCAGCGCTCTATCCTCTATTCTCTGGGGCAATCATTACTATTCAACAAAAGGCATTGGCACAGGATTAAAGTTATGTTTACAAGGTGCGAAACAGTAGGACAGCAATTAAGAAAGGCATACTTACAATAAAGATTGTTTGGTTTGCCCCGGGCATTAACCCGGCCTCTTCTCTTGCCGAATTTCATCTGTACATATTTCTGAGTGCACTCGTTCTTTAATAAATAATTCAGTTTGTACGATTCTCCTCCACGAATAACTCGTCTTTCTTCTTCAAGTTTTCTTAAAATTCTGGAATCAACAACACCGTGTGTACCATGAACCTATAAAACAAATAGACACGACTTAAAATTCTGGAATCAACAACACCGTGTGTACCATGAACCTATAAAACAAAATAGACACGTTTTAAAATTCTGGAATCAACAACACCGTGTGTACCATGAACCTATAAAACAAAATAGACACGTTTTAAAATTCTGGAATCAACAACACCGTGTGTACCATGAACCTATAAAACAAATAGACACGTTTTAAAATTCTGGAATCAACAACACCGTGTGTACCATGAACCTATAAAACAAATAGACACGACTTAAAATTCTGGAATCAACAACACCGTGTGTACCATGAACCTATAAAACAAATAGACACGACTTAAAATTCTGATTAGAAATTACAGGACGAAAACTCTAATATATTCATCTTATTGTTATTCACCAGATACTGATTTATTTTATTCTTTTAATTCCAAAATCTAAAAGTTTTAATATTTTAAGATAATCCACAAGTAACACTATTCTATATTGGGCTAACTAATGAAATTTGAATATGAAATTACAAATCTGTCATCACACTATCAGGCTTGATCTGAACTTTTTCTGTAAGAAGTCCTTCGAAACTCATACAAAATTATATCATTTTTTAAAAATTATTTTATATTTTAACCTTTCTGAGCATTTAATATTATTTACAATTATTTATCATAGATAATTATATTCTAAAACTTGTTCTGTATTTAAGTAAAGTGTTTTTATTTGGGTGGTAAATGTTTATCAAAATCTTGAGTTTGATTTTAAGAGCAATTTTGATTTTTAACAGAATAAGTTAGGTACAGACGTCTATTGGTCTTTTAGTTAATTCAGGTATTTCTACAATAAGAGAGTAAAGTATACTTTAAGTAGCATTCGTCAACTAAAATTACCCTCTAACAATGTTTACACAAAAACACTGGGACAAAAACTCGGCTGAACTGTGACTGTAGAGGGAGTAGGGATACTTAATACTTTTTGAAATAAGATAAGTATGTGAGGGTTATAGCCCGGGGGCCTGGGTGTTAATATGACGACATTCTATGGATACTCTGAAGGGGGTATATTGTATATCAGGGGCTATAAAGACCTGATAATAAAGGTGTAAAGAAAGAGGTCTGGATGTTACACAGTTGGAGATGTCATTGTCAGAACGTTTCTTAACATCTTTATATCAGATTAATAATAGAAATAGTGAAGAGAAAGGCTCGATAAGGATCATCTAATTCAATTGAAGAGCCTATCTCTTCTCATAGATAACAGTTTACAGTTCAGACACTGAAAACGGCATGATACATAACTAGGGGCTTCAAGATCAACTGGGTACATGGGTTTCATTCTGTTTCGGGCTTATGTTCGTGGAAAGAATGGTTTGTGAGGGTGGGGTGACCTTGACACTAGAATAGAAGGTACGGGGGTGGAGGGGGGACGGGGGAGGGGGAGTGGAGGATGTTCTTAGAACATCTCTGGAACTTAATACCTAAATGATATTTTTGGGTGTGAGTGGGGGGGGGGGGGGGGGCGGTCGGTTGCGGCAAAACATCATAGTATTTGAGGGATTTGGGGTTTTGACCCAGGACCAGTTTGTAGTCGTGATCCAAGATATCATTGTTGTCAAATATGGTGGTATCTTTCTTGTGTAGTTTTAACAGGAGAAACTGCAATGTTATTAAAATTTTAAATGACCTCGACAAATTTTATCACAGTTAGAAAGAATTTACCAACAGAACGCGAAATTAAAAAATATCAAATCATTAAAAACTCGTTAAACCTTTATAAGTCAGTAAGTTAGAAATACACAAAGAACCATAACTCCTCCCATTCATTATGAAACTTACTCAAATATGAACAAAGTCAACTAAGATATAACTCTAACGGATTTGTACCGAAATATCTTTTTTAATATCCAACTAGAAGATGTTTAAAATTTACATTCAATTGGAAAGAAAAACAAACCTGAATAGACAAAATGTTGAAAGAAAAACTTGAAGAATTTAAAGAAAAACGCCCAAAAAGTTGAGCAACGAAAATACGGGAGTACTATAAGTGGAAGGGTTGAGTTATAATTAACTTATTTTTAAAGGTGTCATCCCATATAGATCCGATGATGGTAATAATCAAAATGTGTTCCCAAAGTCATATTTAAAACATTACAGGGACTTCAATATTCCAAAACAATGTATAAAGTATCAAGATATTGTACAATTCTGCAACTTGGAATTTTGTGTTTTTCTCCCTCAATTTTCCTTTAAGCCCTTTTGAGAAACCTTCCTGATCGAGACTTATTAACCATTTTCAGCTAAATTGGCTCATTTTCTACCGGGGCATCACCTTTTAAGTGAATCTATAGATATATATATACAGAAATATGAAAAAAATGTATGTTTTTTTGTGGGATGACACCCTAAAATATATATTTTTAGAATAGTTATAATAGATGAAGAAATATAAACAGTAAAAAAAAGGAATTTGGAATGTTTTTAGATGACCAACCAACCAATAAATTGTTATTATATTTTAACAATAGACAGTCGTATATAATATTACTAAAATATTACAATTACTATAGTTATAAATACCAGTACGACTCAAATATACACCCTTCTTCTCTAGTGTCCACTAGCCCAGTTCTTCTGGAATTTATCGTGACACTATCATACACTGACGGTTCATTAAAATGTTTAGTGATAAATATTACTAAGTATGTTAAAACTAACAAAACATTACTAAGCTAACCAGTCCTTGCTTCGGACCTTGGCCAGTGCTTTCTATGAGTTAAATTCTTATTTCACCGTAACACTAAGTTTTCAATATGATAAAGGTGCAGTTCGTAGGAACTGGCGGGGGAAAAGAGTGTATGCTTGTGACTGGGCCATAAACAGATGTACTAATATTTGTGCAATTTAAAGATCTCTCGACGGTTTGAAATCGAAAAAACATTAAGCTAATGCCGATGTCGTGGCAAAATTTCCCTCTTCGCATTTGACCAATCGGAGGCAGAAAGTGAAATGCAAAAACAGTTGGACGAAAAACTCCTTGTAATGTCAAAATTCTTTAATACATAGTATCATAGACATCATAGGTCACACTGACAAACTGTAAATATTTTTAAAGAAAGGGAAGAAAGGATTAGGAATGATAATTAGAGGTTGTAATTAAAATTAATTAGACCATGAAATAGTAGAAAATAGATAAGGTATTTAAAATAGTCTCCTTTTCTTTTCATCAGATTTTAATACAAATTAACACAATGTATTCAACGATTGGAAAATTACACTGAAAATGTTTGTTTCTTTCAAAATTACTGGATCAGATCAGAGATTGAGAGCGAGGGAGAGCGAGGGGCCACCATCTTGACACATCACCTGGTTTTCATTTTATTTACCTGAGATTTCGAACCTATATTTTGTATTTTACTGACAAGCGAAAAAGGGAAAACACCAAGGTTTTGTGAATCAAAGTTTTATGACAAGAAACGAGAGAAAAAGTTCAGGTATGATAAAATTATTAATCAGTAAATCAAATATCTTCCGCCTTTACAGGATTAGGATTTAGTCCCCCTCTCTCGACATTACAAACTTTGTCTTATACCTTGACTGCAATATTAGCAATAGCTTGATATTATGAAGCCACTCTCTAGATGGCGTTAAAAATGTCAACTCTATTAGGGTGAAGTCAGTCTAATTCACTTGAATTTCAAGGTGTCAACTCGAGTGGTTTTAAAGTTTGAATAGCCTCGTGTTGACAATTCCATCATTCAGTTATTATCATACTACTGTAGCTCATTAATATTCATATACTCTACTATAATTCATGAATATGCAAATTAGTTTAACCGTAGGGCATTAACAATAAAACATCATAAAATATTCACACTTTTTTTCACTTATTTCGTCAAGGTTTAAATTCTTTATGTTTGTTTATTCATCATGAATGACACGATATTTCTACAATTTTTTAAACTTCTGATGCAAAAGTTTATGTTAATATTTTAACTCCTTCAGCCCTCTACCCTTGTTAGCACCCCCCACGTAGCTACTATCTCCTACAATTCTGCACCTTGTTACCCTCGCTAACTAGTTGTTAATCCTGTTAAACTCTCTCTTTCTTACTAACAATACCCTAGGTTTTTATTTTATTATATTTTAATTCTAGAAGTATGAACAATAATTATAAATACTATACCCCAACCATGTCGACTCATACTAATATCAGATTTATATTTCCACCCTTTATTCAGTTATTACTGCAGGTTTTAACAAATCTAAATCATACAAACAATCTACAGATTGACATGGAAATATTAATATAATAAAAACAGAATTTATCAAAAATAAATATATATTAATATGTTGTTATTTTACTATTATAATATTTTCAATTAAACCTGGGGGGTGAACAGTTCGTAGGGTAGGGTGAAGAATTAGCTGGTCGTGTGAGTTTCTATAAAAACTAGAATATAACAGTAAGGTGTGAACATAGTGAAACTTTATCATACATTGTTGACGTTTCCTAGATACAAATTGATTATTTATTTAATTCATTAATATTAATACTAATCTTAATTATTCTTTACACCCTCTTGGTTGGCTTACTGTGTTGAATTAGTGGCTACCGATTGAGATTTTAACTAGAATAGATTTAAGGGATTGATCAATCAAATGACTGGAACAATAAAATCATATTTAAAAAATCAGGTCTATTCCCCCTCAGTCAAAATGATGTACCTAATCGTGGTAAGAGTAAGATTTGTCTAAAATACGTCTTTATACAAGAAAAAACACCAAACTATCAAACTTATAAAGTTTAAAATGAAAATAGGTATTCTCTAACCAAGATAACCTCTCAAATTCGACCATGACTTATGCTGGTTAACACAGTCTGACCGCCAGATAGTCCAGGTTGACCAGTACAGTAACCCCGGGTGTCCAGTCATTATTATTCATAGTGTTATATCATTAAAGTAATTTACATATGTTAAAAGTTTATTATAACTTAATTATACCATTTATATCGTATTTACATATTACAGACTTCACAGTGTTGAGTATACTGGTCATATATTTCATTCATAAAACACTGGTCGGTATGTGGACCCTCTGAATGGGGTGCAAAATAATGACCAAGCCATCAACATGAGTTCAGTGTAATAATCTAAATACCAAATGAACATTATTAGCTATTATGGACACTCTGAAATGGTGTAGATTTCAGGCATGATATTGCTATTATAAACTAATACCAATGTTGTCTGTTTCTCTGAAAGCAATTGAAGGTGTTTTCAGTTCAGGACAAAAACCATACGGTCACAACACTAAAAATGTAAGACAGTTGTGAGATCTATTTGGCTGTGAGTCGAGGTGAAAGACGCAGCAAACCGAAAATATACAATAATACAACAGAAAGCTGAGAGCAGTCCATATGTTAACAATACTAGAAACTCTAACAGTAAAAGAGGATCTACTCATCTCAACTGTCTTCATGTGGTCAGTGAAAGTCGACAGAAATCAGCCCACAAACATCCATCAACTGACCAATATGGTGGGGACACTTGACCACTTGTTAGCTGTCAATCAAACTAGACAGGGCGGTGATGACTGGTGACAACTTAATCAGGATTAATATTGAAATAAAATAGAGTTTTACATCCTACTTTCTGCCACTGATTGAGATAATAAAGACAGAGAGAGATTATTGTTAGATATCATCTCGGCTTTATCAAGATGAATGGTCAACCCACTTCACTCTGTTTTTATCAATCAAGTGACAGCGACCGTATGTTAAGAGCGGTAGTGAAAATTAAAAAACAATCAAATCAAAAATAAATTGATCTCGATGATTGATTGGTGGAGATAATTGATATAAATCCTTGAATTGAAATGAAATGGAGATTTACGTCCAACGTTTCTGCTCTGTATTCGGCTAACGAAGACCGAGAATTTGAATTGTCTAATGTTCTGTCTTTGATGGCGATGAATAATTTCACGAATTAACTCTTTACTAATGAGAAAAACTGTGGACACTGGAGGGATTCTGGACAAAACATTCTGAATAATTATGCTAGGTCAATGGTTTCCTACAAAATAACACAATGTTACAGTGGACAGGTTCCATGTTTCTAACAATTTCAAAACACAATTGGAAGTTATAGGTATGATCATCCCCTGTATTTATACGAGTATTTCAACTTTATTTTCAAATCGTAATACAGATAGAAACACTCTCTCGACAGGAGGTGAACTGTACGGTAATTCTTTGTAGTATTATTCTAAATTATAGTTTAAACAATAAAAAGGTTGTCTAACTTTAAAAAAATATATATCTTAAGATATATTAAGACGTTGAGCTGACTAAGTGATTATTAAGTCATCAGCCTAGGGCTAGAGAAAAATCGAGTAATCATAACCTACATATCTTAAAGGTCTACACCCACTCTGAGAACACACCTGTCTGGCAATGTTGCCTGAGGAACAAATTCTTAATTTCCTTATATAGTAATAGTAACAATTACCCAATAAGACAAGATAAAATAACCAAATAACATACTTTTAAAGGTAAGTTTGAAGAAGAAGAGTAATTTGTCGGAACAGAATCTAAAAAGAGAGCTCCCGCCCCCCATAATTCCCTAGGTATTGTAATCATTACCAAACATTCTTTGAACATACCTTGAATATAATTACATTTGATTAAAGGTAAGTACAGAAAGTAGGGGGATCATTCGCCCCAGGAACATTATACCCCCCCCCCCCCCCTCGCCCTTTCGGGTTGGGGTAATCATTACCAAATATACCTAGAGCATACCTTGACCATAATTACAATTGATAAAAGGTAAGTAGAAAAAGAAATAACCCAGCCCTTCCCCCACGTATTCTCTACTATCATAAAATTACAGATGTCGACATAACCATACTGTATTGAACAGAAAGTCGTTATTACAGATCCCCCTTGACCAATTTAAACAGCCCCTTAACATTCTTCTCTACAGTCAAATATATATAATCATCAGGGACACAATTATAAGGTTCAAAGTCGGTGAACTTCAGAGGTGGTCTGAAACTGCTCTACATCCGGTTTCATACAGAAAGAAATTAAATGAGGTTGTGCGTCCTACTTTTTTACTTTTAAGGTAATGAAAACTGATAATGTCATGCAGGGCGCAGTGAGAGAAATTCTGCCTGTCCAGCGACATTAGACTTCTTCGAGGTGTTCTTTAACATGCACAACCTGTAGCCAACAGAACATAACTAGATTGACGTGTCTACTGTAGGCCTACAAAATTCCACGTTTCTATTTTGGTCATAATAATAAATCATCAATCTGTTCAGTTAATTGAGTGATTCATTCATTAAGATTTAAACTGATTTATTCATCTTCTCATAAGACTAGATAACTTTCATGTTTTTTAGACTGCAACAAGAAAATTACCACAATGAAGTCAACATGAAGACGTTACAGCACTACACTTCTAGCTCCTGTCCACTGTATATCAAGTAAGTGTCATTATAACTTAGTATTATGCTAATTATACAACATTTAATAACAATAACAAAACATAACACATTATACAACAACTCCATTATTCATTGTTACGTTAACCTCACACAAATACTACAAGTTAGTTTGTAACCAGTCATTTCGTCAACTTGATAAATAGACACCGCTAATGTCCCCCGGGCTAAACACTTGACATAGTGATAGATTATAAAGGTACGGTGAAAGGTGCTTGAAACCCAATTAAGCGAATTAAACAGTGATTACAAATAAACACTTTAATATCATTACATCATGGTTATCGCCCTTTACATCAACTCTTCATTATGGAGATACAAAGAATATTAAAGGGAGTTAATTAGCCGGATATGAAGTGCTGCCCCGGGACAAATCCCTGCTATTCTTTCCCCTAATTACTCCAGGTATTTTATAATCTAAACAAGATTATATAACTAATGAGTCTTAAATGAGACACAGGTAAAAATAAAAGACCCGAGTTTTTGAAATGTATTTAGTAGACAAGATAGGGTTCATTAGTCAAGATGATGAAACTTTGGTTGAGAAGTAAAAGATATTGTAATTATTATCAACTATTGTTGAATCACGTGATCTAACAGATGTTTGTTTATCTGAAACTCTCAAACATGTAGACCATTGATTTGTATCCAAAATATATAGAAATGTACCGCCGATGTTATTTATTTTGAGTATCCCCGTACATTTGGCTGAATTGATTTGCACTGTGGGTTCAAATCGTACCATCCCTGCTCGGGAACGACCCTATCCGCTCAGGTTGGCAGCCTACGGTTGAATGGGAAAATTGTATCTTAGAATGCAACTTTTGATCCAAAAACAAAAATAGTTTGTAGTCGCCATCAGATATGATATATAAAGACTCATCTTCAAAAGTCTTCTTGTAGATTGGTTTTTAAATATTTTAAATTCTTTAATAACTAAGAATTAACTAAGACTAAATTTAGTTTTTATCCCTCCGGCATTTTATCTTAGTTTTTTATTTTTTATTCGTGAAAACATTATTACATATTAACATTAAAACTACTCCAACACTTTCTACAAAACTTTAAAACAAACGAATTTACTATGAAGTACTAAAACTGCTTCAACTCTTCTCATATTTTAAAATATTGTTGCACAATGGTGGTTCACTGCTATCGTGTCACAATCTGATAGCTAGTTGGACAATGGTGGTTCACTGCTATCGTGTCACATTCTGATATCTAGTTGGACAATGGTGGTTCACTGCTATCGTGTCACATTCTGATAGCTAGTTGGACAATGGTGGTTCACTGCTATCGTGTCACATTCTGATAGCTAGTTGGACAATGGTGGTTCACTGCTATCGTGTCACATTCTGATAGCTAGTTGGACAATGGTGGTTCACTGCTATCGTGTCACAATCTGATAGCTAGTTGGACAATGGTGGTTCACTGCTATCGTGTCACAATCTGATAGCTAGTTGTACAATGGTGGTTCACTGCTATCGTGTCACAATCTGCTAGCTAGTTGTACAATGGTGGTTCACTGCTATCTGCTAGCTAGTTGTACATGGAAAAGATCACTTGGCGAAAGTAACAAATCATATAATCAGATATGAATTTTAAATAATTTTAATTATTTCGTACCCAGACCAGACCAGACCTCTATAGATACTAATTTTAACTGTTTGTATTTTATTCATGTTGACATGTTTCCTACTGTTTTGTACTAAACTTTAGTCTATAAACCGACTGATGTCAAGTGAACAAAACGTGACAATAAACTGTTTATATTTTATGTATTTTGTTACCAATCTCGATTATGATGATGATGATGATGATAGCGATGACACACATGTTTAAACAGGACAAATTACAAGGTTTGTTATTGTTTTCATATTTCATAATTAACTATGTGGACTCTCTGAAAGGGATGTTGCGTTGACAAACCTAAATATCATATAAACATTATTAGCTATGTGGAGACATATCAACATCTTGCTGATCCAGACAGTGGACTGAGGGGGTATGTGTGGGGATTTGCAAGCCGCTTAGTTGTCCCGCCCCCTCCTACGCAGTGTATAACACCAGCCTGTTATTTAACACCTGCAGATGACTAATAATAAACACATCTCTATTTTTACTTGAGGCTGTCAACTACCTGACATAATTAAGTTTTATTCTGTTTTACTTTTCATATACATACAATATTAATTAACTATTTCACTCAGAATATTACTTCATACTAGGACATTGTTCATATTGCGAGAAGACGAAAACAGCAAACATCAGTTCAGGTAATAATTGTCAGGAACAAACGATACAAACAACAATCAACAAGTCTGCAAGACACCAAAATGAAAAAGACAGACGTCAAATCAGTCAAATACATTAACTTGATAATTCAAGTTGGTTTGTGAAGAAGATGAGCACTTTCTGCTCAGTGTATCGCATCTGTATGTTAACAGAAATTAGTCTTCAAGAAGTACCCATCTACCTCTGTTATTTTCTTCTGTAATCTTTACTTCACTACTTGTGATGTAAAACTTGCCGGTACAGACAAAACTTTTCAACGTGGGTGATATTCTATGCCATGTACACACGATCAAAAACAGCAGAAAAAAATTGAACGAAGGATTTAACAGAGAAGTACAAAGTGAACAATTGGCGGAGCCCCTGGGGTTGAATCAACAATAAATCAAGGGACAATCAAATACATGATTAACTAACCCCCAAGTTTCAGGGTAGAATTAAACTCGAGAATTTTATTTACACACGACAAGAAAATATTAAAATCAACAGATCTTTACAACAAACCGTCTGTGATAATAAAAAATCTTATTCAACAAAAAATGTTGGCGATATATTGTTGGTAGTATTTGAGTAAACTCAACAATATAATAGAATTTCAGTCATAATATCATCTTCGTTATACACGGGGTAGGGGTTAACTAGGACTGATGTCAAGCCGAGACATACATTATGTTAGGGTTAACTAGGAAGCCGACATACATAATGTTAGGGTTAACTGGATTGGTCCAACTTTACTTTAGTTTGAGCTAATGAAGACGTGCAACGTTATGAAGCTTACAATAAGGGTAATTCTTCAAGTAACAATTGCCTACTCTTTTTGATTTCGGAACGACATTGTTTTAGTATATAAGATTCGGCTTGTTTCAGAAATAATAAATTGCCTATATGTATGTAACATTGTAAACTGGCCTGCATAAATATTGTTTAAATCACCATATCATGCAGTGTGCAATGAGGGACATTTTGCAATGATTGTAGCATGTGCCCATTCTTATAACTGTAAAAGATTCAAAGCGACATGCCGTACCACCCACCATCATCTCAAGTCGAACCCTGATTTCACGACGATACTGTAACCTGATCTGATATCGAACTTTCTCAATATTGACTGAGTGATATCGTGTAACAGTAAAACATGTTATAGTCTATGATATTTCCCTGATTCCCCACAGGTAGGGTGTGAAATGAGCTTGAGGATCAGAAGTAGGAGAAGATCAGAGACAATGTCCCTAGTGAAGTGTTTCTTGTATTTCAATAGAGTTATACTGACTGTTGAATACAAAACCAGAGTACTAACGATCTGAATCGCATAACGAAACTCGAAATCCAAACAACATATTCGCGAAATAATCTTTTCACATGATGAAGTATATCAACCAAAAGTAAGTAAGTGTATCATTATGAAAAGTGGTATCAGGTGTCTAGAAGAGTAGGCATACCCTACCCGGCGACACACCCGTCATAAAGAATAACTAATGTTGTTCCAGTTTCTGTCAGTTCTAAAAAATGCTAATCGTTTTTTGGCACGTCAAGGTCACAATAATATCATATTTTACCCAAAAACCTTAACCCTTTGTCCAGCAACATAAACCTTTTACTTTGACACGACCCTAATCATCTCCCTGGTCAACTTTTTATTTTCTCTCTAAAACCCGATTGTCCACGAGTCGTCTGTCCACTCTCACGCTGTGACCATCTAGTCCATACACATTCTTAAAAAGATTTTATTTCGTTTATTTTCATATTAACCCATTGTCTGCCGAGCTTGACCAATGATTTTAAAGAATACACAACATTGTGGGACTATGGACATCAAAGGGTTAAGTTGTGAATGAAAAATTCTGATTATTGTCCGAGTATTGTGTTGAACCTTGGGAATTCTCCCCACTTCCGATTCAATGTTTTATTCTGTTTTCTGACAAATAGATAAAAAATAAAGAAACTATATTGACAGAAAGAGATTTGATTTTAGGGCAGTTTGGCCAATCCTTAAAAAATAATATGGCGAAGATAAGATGCGATCTGGTATGGACACAACCATCAGAAGCTGGCCACGTATCACTAAAGCCAACATGGGTATAGAAATAACAAACACGGTTAATGTAGTGGAAAGGTCCCACGACTAATATCTGTGTTTTTTATTTATCAAAGTAAATAGTTAACTGACCGTGGGGTGTCTGAGTTAATAGGGATACATAGCCCCAGGGTGACTCTTTCTCTACCCCGGGATTGTGGTCAGTTAAGTCGAGTGAAAGGAGACGACAATTAGACTCGGATATTAAAAAAACATCGCGTATATCACCTCGTATTGTTAAAGATCAGTTGAAAATCTCTTTAGAGGCGAGCTGAATGACATCTGTATTGTGTTCAGAATGAGATTTTAACTGACAATAATTCGAGATATTGTTGTAAAATATCCACGAGGTGTCCATTAGTGCATCGTTTGTTGGTTTGCCTCATTGACTGTCCAGTTGACTGGACTAGTGTTTTTCTATACATGTGATTCATGTGAACAATATTGGTATAATAATATTCTGAACAGTGGTTTGTTGATGAGCAACCTGATTCTGTGTTCTCTATCAACTGAATACTGACTGTATACAAGTAGCATCAGGAAACCATACACCTGGAAGCCCCATCTCCTAAATTACATTTACCAAGCAGTGAGAGGAATGACTTCTTGTCCTCTTGGAGATGTTTGTTTGGGTATTCCAATGAAGGGCCATGATGTACTGTAGTAGTCCCCCCTATGTCATTCAGATTGGATTTGATTACTATTCAGAGGGTCACATGGCCCATTCAGCTACCTGTGTTGTCAACCAACCGAGACTAGAAATAGTTAAAACGTTCACCCCTTTTTAAACACGATGTGATCATATGATAGAATTAATATCAGTCGTAATATTTACATTCTAGATCGAGGTAAAATAATCGAATTGTTTAAAGAACGACAGTCTCAAAATCACAATTCGTCAAAAACTTTTGTGATACAATTTATGACAATGATGATGATAATAAAGCAAGACTTATTCCGAGCGTGTTTCTTGATGCACTCAACCAGATGATGGTTTTATTTGGCAAAACATATTTTTGGGTCATATAGTTACTGTGTGAGGGAAGGTCTTTATCAAATAATGGAACGATTATATTCTATTAGCAGATCAACTCGATGGCAGATTTGTCGACTGAGAAGTGTTACTGATATCTAAAATGCTGTTATATCAACCACAAAAGCCTAATATAAAAAAATATTAGATTGTATTCCTTTAATTGGAGACAAACCTCATTTCAGAGATTGTCTACTAGGGGGTTGAAATGCATTAATAAGAGCAGTAAAAAGTCTTTATCAAATAATGAGACGATCATACCCCCTGTAAGATAAGCTTGGAGACGATGAAGTAACTCTAACACTCAACGATGATGTAACGATTACAATATTTGAGTAACTAAGTTTCTAATCAAGATAATTTTTATTTTATGGTCAACAATCTTGATTATTTTATCATCAAATTATTAACCCTCTTTTACCAAATTCTTCTGGTAGTTAATGATTGGTTGATAACAGTTGAACACAAGAGGTCGCTCTGCAAACAAATTGCCAACCCTGTATACCATTTCTTGAGTAACCTTTTTACCAAATTCTTCTGGTAGTTCGTGATTGGTTGATAAGAGTTTTAGTTGAACACATGAGGTCGCTCTGTACCTCTGCATATCATTGAGTAATAAGTAATATTTTGGTAGTTTATGATAGGATGGTTACCGTTTAAGTTGAACACACGAGGTAGCTATGCAATTTAGGCTGGCAACTAGGTATGAAACTTAAGTAACCTTCTATAAAACCTTTTGGTGGTTCGTGATTGGTTGATGGCAGTTTTAGTGGACACATGATGTCGCTCTGCAAACGGCTTGCCAACTCTGCATTTCATTTCTTGAGTTAACTTCTATAAAACCTGCTTGTTGTTCACGATTGCTGACAGTGGAACACAACTTTTTAGCTGCGTGGATAGTCCAGAGAGTGTATTTGGTTTTTGGGTTTTTCAAATAGTGATATATCTAAGAAAACAATAGACTAGTGGCATTAACCTATTTATTACGATATCCTCTCAGGAAAACATGTTGTCTAGAATGCATGTAGATTCTTCAGTCATCAGTTTGCTCACTCTGTCTAGAACTAAAACAACTTCTAACTAATGTCTGTCTTCAGGCACATACAATGACGATAGAAAATGAGCAGGAACTTGTCTTGGGAGATCTATTCCTAACCTGGGTCTGTCTGGAATGTAAATGCATGTAGCCACCTGTCACAAGATAGACAAATACCTGAAATCTATCAACGTGATAACCTCGAGATAACTTGAAAAAATAAAAAAAATGACAGTTGATAAAAATACAGTCTGATAGGACAGATGTCAAAACATTGTTCATTTTTAATTTTTATTCTCGGTCGGTATAAATGATGTCAAAGAAAGAAAACGAGAGAATGATTCCATACTGCGAGGTAACGGTAATAGACTAGATCATGGAAATACATTGTGACTGATTCTACGACATGTATTATATGATTCACTGAACAAAAAGCTTCAGGACATGCTAGACTTACACACTGTCAAACAAAATCAACTGACTTTTAAAGATGGGTTTCCTTATTTTTTAGTGTCAAATTAAGTAAATTATTTGATTAATTGGTGTTTGTAATAAATCATGTATTCTTAATCATATCATTATGTTCTTATTGCATATAATTAAGAGTTTTAACCAATCATAAATGCCCATGTATGTACAGTCTGGATAAACAAAAAAAAAAAACTTTTTGACCTTTCTTGATAGGTCACTAAGTCAACTAAGCTCCTCTGTGATGGACCTAAATATGTCAGATGCTTCACTTAGACAAGGTATTTCTGAAGCAGGCTTTGGAATTAAAATATACTTGATTCTGGTGCTTTAATAAGACTAAGCAGGGACACATGAGGGCTGTGTTGGACCCTAAAATACCTGGTTTTTTAACAATATCAAGCATCTGCATATAACAACTGATAACCTTGATAAGTGAGAAAGTAAATTATCTAGATTTTATATCTACTGATCACGTGATGTGGTATATCAGGTAAATACCTCTTGATAAGTTACATAAAAATATCAACACAACATATACTTCCTGGGGCCTAATTCTACAAAACTTAACTTTGATAAAGCAAGATCAAAAGTAATAGTACTGTAATCTGATTAGTTTATAAAGCAAATTTAGTGATTGACCAAACAGATGGAGAGAAAGTTGAAATCATGCTTCGTTTTATAAATTGGGTCCCAGAATAATTCCTAAATCATCTCATTCTATTCTCAAAACTTGAAGCTACAATAAAACAAGGAAGTGAGATTGTTGTGGCATCGGGTAGATGTTAAAATGCTGTTGGTTGATAGATACGATAATCTTTCATGTTGGCTATTAAAATTAATTACGATAGTTCACTAACAGCCAAGATCTGGCCATCATAATTAGGCTCTATCTAACAGTGAATCTCATATTGAGATAGATCTAATAACGATGTTAGTTCACTGATACGATACATTTCATATCTAAATAATAACTAATCATATGGTAATAGTTTAATAATGGACCTGGACATCACCATGTTAACTGATGATGTCTTAGACATTACAATGTTCATAATTAGACTTACAATCTTACAGTTCCGACTCATATTAAGTTAGATCTAATAACGATGTTGAATGTTTGATATGGTATCCCTATTTATTATAGTTTAATAACCAGAAGAGATAACGATGTTGATGAATGGTTGTTAGGTTTCATTTTATTGTTGCTTTAGATAGAGATACATCTTATATCAATGTTCGACATGAGACATCTAATTTAAACATGCTAATTAATTAGATATTGAGCTAATGAAGTAGTGATGATTAATTAGTACTTGGTGAAGATATTTGGTAATATTCTAATATTTAGAGTAAAGGGAAGAGAGGTGATGTTTGATGGGCTTTATCTAACTACCGAGGTCACATTGAGATAGATCTAATAATCAATACATGAAACGAAACGCCTTGGTGAACATGGTATATTCCCAAAGTATAACTAAAATATCACTGAAACTGGTCTCAATGTTATACAAGAATACATGGTTATAGTAAAAGGATGTAAAACTCCATTAAAAAATTCAGTCACGAAGCAAAACTTCGGATATCGTCTGAAACTGTCAACATCTTAGTGTCTCTATCAACTGATTAAAACGAGACGGCGTAAGACAGGGCGACGCTTTATACCCCTTTATCTTTAATATAAGTAATAAATTATTAGAGATGGATATTAAATATAGATATAGATAGATAGAAAGATAACACTATGGCTTACTCTTACACTGTTTATTGTGAGGTTGATAATTTTAATATTATAGACATTATTATAATAAATTAGTATAGATGGATAATCGATGGATGGAGATGGCTAACTGTTTCACTGTTTATTGGTTGGAATTTAGGATGGAAAAAAGAAAAGAAAAGAAATAACTATATTTTTGCAAGTATAACAACTTAGGTTCACAGTTAAGGATCCTATCTACCAGCTGGTCCTTGACCAAATCTTAGTAATGATCTTTCCCAGATTATCTGTACCAATTTGCACCTGGATCGACTGGAATTACGAGTGGAGATGACTTATCAAATGTCATCGGACTTTCACACGCTGATCAAGATCGAAACCCACAGCCTCCATTCGCTCGACGTAACCATTATGGGCATTATTAAAGCAAATTACAGTATTAGATGGATATTATAGAAAGATAAAAAGAGATAACGATTGACTATACTTCGTGCTACAAATATAATGGACTGAAGACCTAAAATATTAATATTATACATGAAAAATGTTGAACATTGTAAGTTTCTTCAATGAAAAGTTTTCAATTTCGCAACAGACATGACCCTAAATTTACATATTATCTTGTCTCTAGTACCACATTCTTTACTGAGGTCAAATTATTAAAAATACTCTCGTCTCAAACAACAATATCTCTTCTAGAAATAACACAGTAAGTTAGAAAAAGACACGAAACGTTCCAATAAATTGCAATAAACCGTCTAGCATGTACATGTTACAACCACAAAGTTTTGTTTGGTTTGAAAATAACAAAATGTAGAAAGTAGGTCCCGGCTCACACCTTGTTATCAATTTTACAAATAAACTTCAAGTTTAAATCTAAACTTTCAATTAGTCTGGTGGCAGGAGTAGGGAGGAAACCTGTAATGTTACTCTTCATAAGTCCATAATCTGACAACAATGGAAACTGACAAATACATATTGGAATCCATTGGTCAAAATCTAAATATATCTATTCAAACAACAATACATAAGTCAAAGCTCCAAGTTAACAAAGAAAATTGATATCTACATGTCAAAATCGGAATCTATTGGTCAAAATCACAAGCAGAAAAACCTACATGTATCTATCCAAACTACATACCGCAATGAGAAAATTGACATGTCCCTATTCAAATTGAGAGTCGAAATTGCAATTTTGACAACAATGTAATACATTCTCACTCTTCTTGTTGCTCTGCGATTGCGTTTGTCACCATGATACCCCTTTCAGAGAGTCCACATAGCTTATAGTATTAATCATTTATGTCTAGTATATGATAGATGAAGACTTCATCTACAAGATTATCCGTAACCTAATCAAACATGAATAACAGAAATATTTGTAATCTACAAACTTCCGATTCACCTCGAGAAATCATTGAATCACTCGGAAATTACTCAATGCGATGTTAAACTTTCTTTTAAAAATCAAATTACTCACTTCAACACATCGACAACACACCCTCGTCAAAAACTTCAAAAATATATAAAAACTACAAAGAGATACGATAAATATAAAACCCCAGGCTAAGATAGAAAAAATACTATTTTGTCCTGTTCAATTGATAGACAGTGAATCATGGGGATTGTAACTTCCGGTGAATGTCCCTGATGTGATGATGTAACAAGGGGCTATTGTGGGTAGGGAAAACATATCGTAATGACCCGACACTTACAAGCGAACACGTATACCCATGCACATGTATCATACTCATATAAATAGAGTAGATACAATAAGACTATTGATGAAGTGAATTATTAATCTACTACTAAATTATATTAGCCAGGTAACCTTATTAGAATAGTTTCCCAGTTTCCAATAAAACTTACACAAACTTGAATGCTAAAGGTTAAAAAACCAGAAAAATGCAAATTCATCAGACAGTAAACTATAAGATGGCAGTTGCCTACTCCAACTTTCTCACGTAAAAAGAAATATACTGAATTTGGTAAAATTAAATATTTTGAACCTTAATTAATAGCTTCAGAGGGCCTATCCCACCGTATTAACTGCCTCCTGTTTAACGACCCTGATTCACGACCCTGATTCATACCCGTCTTGTCTATAACCCTGAGTGTAACCGTTCTAAATAATATGACGAGACCTCCTTCTTTAGCCTCAACCTCAGAACCTATCGATCTCGTAACAAGATAAAAGAAATACATTTACAATATACGCAACAGGTGCAGATAAAACAAAGAAAAAACATCGATCAAGATCGATACACGTCAAAATCAATCACCTTAACGTTTTTAACACCAAACGAAATTTAAAAAACTTGTCACATATTTGTGGTTGAAATTCTAAATTTAAAAGTAGCTGTATATATTTGTAATATTTCCAGTTTATGATTTATAGTTTGATTGTATATTGTGATTTTTATTGGACGGTCCAGGATTTCCTTGTAGTTATTATAAATCACTTTTATAAATCACTTCAAATCTACATTCCCTAGCAAATTACTAAATATAATAACTAAACTCAAAAAGTCCTAACCATTTGAAAAAAAAGAACCCCAAAAAACAAGAAAATAAGGTACAACCCAAGTCAATTTCTATATTATTATTGAACATTCTAAAGATTAAATTTTACTACCACTTTTAAATATTGATGATTTGTAAATATTTCTGAACTCGTGTCCTAGAACAATTTATAATTCCTCGATAAATGTTATCAACTTTAAGACAGCTCTTTTTGATTACAATTTCTAGCTGGTTGATATTCTTCCAATTCGAACTTCTTAAACCTAGCTTAATATTAACCTTGTAACAACCATTACTACAACCAGACAATCTGAAGAAGTGTACAGGGATTTGTATAGAGACAGCCCATTGTTATATACAGCCTTGTGGACTCCGTAAAATACTGATTTATAATACAGATTGAGCCGAGAAAGAGACATGTTTAAATACTTGATCATAAATTAATAGAAATGTATTGCGATGACCCGCAGTCTTCTCGTACAGTGTTTATGGTGAATTACACACGAATATTATAGCAGTACAAATAGTTAGAATATCCCACCTAGTAGTTTTACTATTGTGTTATTGAATACCCAATCTCATGTATATCAGATCATATCAAAATAGTGGATTGATTCGAATAAATACCCCAAAATAATATTAGCTATGTGGACTCTCTGAAACGGATGCCGATTGGTAAAATTTAGCCGATAAAGTTAGTTTGTCTAAAATATTGTTGAGTATCCTAATATATCGATCACAATTCAGAAACGGTCAACTTCAGACCTTGGAACAATCAAACTACTGTGTAACGCCACAACGTAACCCAAATGTCATGAACATAAAACGTAACGAGGCACAAAGTGATAATAAAAAACGTAACCTAACGTTACAAGACCATAACGTCAAACGATTCCGAACAACCTAGGCCGTTATAAAGACGATAGTTCACCTCGAAAGGCCGATACACCCCGCTCTCGAGACAACCTAGACGGTCATAAAGACACCGAAATGGTTATTTATTCTACCAGACACTGAATTACCATTTAGAGAATTAACCCATTCTCCGAGGACCAGTAAAACCTCACATTACCTTATCGTTATGATATCTGAGGTAATAATATTTTATTGGGGGTCAAGGTTGCGGGGTAGTGGTCAGTCGGACGGTAATAAACCATGGTTCTATAAGGCTAATTGACTTTCTGAAGTCTGACGAAGTTTCTAGAACTGGTCGACAAGATTGGTGTTAGGGTGTATTGAGACGAGTCTCAATGATGGTTTCTCAGATTGCAATCTTATTTCAGAAAGTTTTGGATTCAGGATAGGAATAGACAACATTTTTTTCCAGAATTGAACTCATGACACTTCTTGAAAACCAGACAGACCCTTGAAGGTTCTCTATTTCAGATAAACCAAACATTCTGATTTCAAGATGAATAACTCTTCTATTTTAATTTGGTTCGCATTCCGACTTTAATGACAACAAATTTTATAGTTGTAGAAAAACATGACATCATGCCGACTTTAATCTGAATATTTATTAACTGACCAGTGAGACTTGACTTCAAACAGTGGAGTGGTCAGCCGTGGGTGAAACTCGCCATCTGGCCAAAAGTGATAAGGATTGACCATGGCTCTACATTTTTTCCTTGATTGTTGATTTTGGATTGACAACCACTTGACATATAGTTTTATAACGGATAGAGACTTTTGAAAAAGATCCCGTTCAGAGAGTCCACATATCTACTTTTGATATTTAAGTTTGTCAACTCAATATCCCTTTCAGAGAGTCCCAATAGCTAATATGGTTTATCAGGAATTTTCAATTCAGCATCCCTTTCAGAGAGTCCACAATACGATATGGGTTGAAAGGGTGGTAAATTTATCACCAGCAGATTTAGACCAATTTCGATCAAATAAGGCCTAGACTATGATAGCTATAGGTTATTTAGGTATAAAATATTTTAATAAAATATAACCAGTGTTAGATATGTCGAGATATTACTCAGTTAGTGGTCCAATATTAACATCCAACATCTAAACCACCAGCAAATTATTCTCAAATAAAACAGGTTTTAGGGCGTTCACACCATCAATGTTTTACATACCAACTTATCAATTGGGCAAAACATAATATTTTAATAAAAAGGAAGCTTGGACACAGTCAGATAGTAAGACTGTATCGATATTATGTGAATCTTTACCTAAACTAAGGTGTATTTTTGATCTACATAATATGAAATGTGAAGCTGGCAGAAGGATATCCTAGTGTTTTCTGTATTTTTGCATCGAAAAGTTTTTAGTCTGGTTTTTAACAGGGATTGTACCTTCGTAGTAAACAAGACACCATATTCTAACTTTTGGTTTTGTAGTTATCTCTAATTTTTAATTGATTCATAAACTTTATACTTGTTTTCAGGATTAATTTCATAATCTGAATGTTGAAGTAGGTATATCTGGACATGGTTTATTAACTTGTCACGACATATTGCTGTTTTTTTTAAGATATTAAGATGAATTGAAATGATATAGATAATAAACAACTTACTGTAACAGCGCCCAGTGTTAATATGAGCAATAGCGTAAACAACCTGAAATAGACAAAAATACAAGACATTAGTCAGCGATAATTATTAGTTTCTGGGGGAAGTTACACGCTCGCTCGGTAAGTTATGGGGTTTGGGGCTCGAAATAAGGAAAAATAGAAAGGCATCAGTTAGAATAATATTAGTCTCTATTAGTCTATATTAGTCTCTTTTAGTCTCTATTAGACTCTATTAGTCTCTATTAGTCTCTATTAGTCTCTATTAGACTCTATTAGTCTCTATTAGTCTCTATTAGTCTCTATTAGACTCTATTAGACTCTATTAGTCTCTATTAGTCTCTATTAGTCTTTATTAGTCTCTATTAGTCTCTATTAGACTCTATTAGACTCTATTAGTCTCTATTAGTCTCTATTAGACTCTATTAGACTCTATTAGTCTCTATTAGACTTTATTAGACTCTATTAGACTCTATTAGTCTCTATTAGACTTTATTAGACTCTATTAGACTCTATTAGTCTCTATTAGACTTTATTAGACTCTATTAGTCTCTATTAGACTTTATTAGACTCTATTAGACTCTATTAGACTCTATTAGACTCCTCAGCAAATCTGTAACATTAAAGTTAGCGGAGGAGAACCACATAATTCATTTTTTAAAAAACCTCAAAAAATATTTCATATACACGACAAACATTTATAAAAACTATTCAACCAAAGAAATGGATCTAGAGGCCGATAGTAAACTTCTACCAAGTTGTATAATCCTGACACTATAACTATAACTGTGATATTTGTTACCTTCCAAACCAGATCCAATATAAATCTTCTTCCTGTATTCGAGTATAAACAACATTTCCTACTAATCTGGACAATTTTCCGATTAATTCGATATTATTTGAATTGTCCATTGTAAGTTAGTGTTTAGTTAGTTTTAAAGTTTAATAGTACCCAATACATGTACAAGATTAAACCATATTCCATTCCATACAACCATATTCCACACAACCATATTCCATTCAAATATTTTGGAGATTTCAATAATGGTCAGTAAAATCCCCTGAAGTCATGAAGTTCACATTCAAGAAGTGTGTTAAATTATGAATTTAGATCTTATATATTTCCTATCCCGTGGGTGAAGTTAATCTTTCAGCTCGACCCTCGTCACAAACTAAAATGCTTCAAACATCAAAGATCAATGATAGATATAAAATATTATAAAGTTAAAATACAAGGGGGGTTTGTATTAGCTGGCTAACAGAATAGAAAAACAAACATATCATTTTATAGAAAGAAAGATGTATCTGTGAATTAAATAAAAGGTTTTGAGATTGTGAGAATTCGTCATTGGTCAAATTAAACTCGAGATGAATTGTATGACAATGTTATACAATAGTTCGATTGGGATAACAGGGTGTATCATCTTCACAATGTCAAATGATATTGCGTCTAATACCTTGACTGTTATAGAAAGTATGTAAACAATAGGTCATGATTTTTAAAGTCCTTATGTCGAGGGCTCTGATTGGCTGTATTTGGTAGCGTAAACTCCCATCAAATCGCTGCAAGAAAGGTGGCTATTGCAGTCAAGGTATAAGACAAAGTTCGTAATAGTTTGACTTTGTGAAGATGGGGGAATGAATATAAAACACTTGTTGAACGCTGAATTGTTGTATTGTTAGAAACGTACCTCCGTTTGATTAAATTGTATTATATTGTATTATATTGTATGAATATTTGATGATATTGTACCACTGTTTGATTATATTGTACCACTGTTTGATTATATTGTACCACTGTTTGATTATATTGTGACTATGTTTGATTATATTGAGACAATGTTTGATTATTTTCCACCGATGTTTGATAATATATACTGTGTGTTTGCTGATATAGGTATGATTTATCAAAGAGTGTAATATTTGTCGATATACCCCCAAATTCACGATCAACTATTCTGATTCATTGTAACTATATAACGTACAAATATTATACAAGGTTTTCTGTCTACTGTATTTTATTAATTACCTCAAAATAAACATTCAACTTATTTTATATTATTGTGATTTTTAGGACATCTCGGGGGCCTGGTATTGTTAAAATCCCCTTTCAATGAAATCCATCAATCATTGACGAGAGAACTAGCCAGACTTGATTGTATGGAGGGGCAAGTAATATTTTTGAAGGGGCAATGGTGTATTGTGCTAAGTTGTAGTAATGGAAGTGGTTAGTTGTCAATCTTTTTTAAGGGGCGATCCATTATGCCGGGAAAGAGAGAGAGAGAGAGAGAGAAGGGGGGGTGGGGGGTTGGTTGCCTCCCTTGCCTCCTGTAGCTACGGGTCTGAGTTAAAAATCGACAACAATGAAAATGGTGGTTTGCAGGGGAACGTGAGCGCCAGACGCGAGACATTTTAGTCCTGAAAGAATACATAAAGTTATGTAATATGGTCTGTCGTTTTGATAAAAGATTTGGTCTGAATTTATCGTCTTATATCATTGACAGATTCAAGATTTTATGACCTGTGATCTCAAGAACCGAATCTTTTACTCCTTGATAGTTAATCCTAGATAGTTAATCCTAGATAGTTAATCCTAGATAGTTAATCCTAGATAGTTAATCCTAGATAGTTAATCCTTGGCTCAGAATTGTCCAATTAGAAAAAGATAGAAAAGTTACAATCTATACCGCTACCATGTTGAATTTCAGAGAGCGAATACCTTTAAACTAACCACAATTCATTGAAGAAGATAAAATAAATAGAAATAATAAAAAAGACTAGTGAATGAATGAAATAGGAGAAGTTTTAATTGAGAAGGTTTGTAAAACAGATTGTAAAAGATCAGAGTTAGACTTTTTCTATAGTCAATGTTACAACAAGAACAAAAATACGAGCAAACAAACCCCGTTACAGAATTCTTATTCATTATATCTGATGACTCGACTAAATACAGTTTCACAATCTACTGTTATATTTCTGGTACAACTTATTTAAAATAATATACTTTAATCAAGGCGTAGTGGACCCAGACGAATGGGAGGGGGGGCTGCTAGATTTCTTGTACAACTTATTTAAAATAATATACTTTAATCAAGGCGTAGTGGACCCAGACGAATGGGAGGGGGGCTGTTAGATTTCTTGTACAACTTATTTAAAATAATATACTTTAATCAAGGCGTAGTGGACCCAGACGAATGGGAGGAGGGCTGTTAGATTTCTTGTACAACTTATTTAAAATAATATACTTTAATCAAGGCGTAGTGGACCCAGACGAATGGGAGGAGGGCTGTTAGATTTCTTGTACAACTTATTTAAAATAATATACTTTAATCAAGGCGTAGTGGACCTAGACGAATGGGAGGAGGGCTGTTAGATTTCTTGTACAACTTATTTAAAATAATATACTTTAATCAAAGGCGTAGTGGACCCAGACGAATGGGAGGGGGGCTGTTAGATTTCTTGTACAACTTATTTAAAATAATATACTTTAATCAAGGCGTAGTGGACCCAGAAGAATGGGAGGGGGGCTGTTAGATTTCTTGTACAACTTATTCAAGTTGAATATACTTTAATCAAGGCGCAGTGGAAACTGTAGAGGAAAGTTGGGTTGGGGGCTCAAAAGGTTTGGGGAGGGAGGGGGGGGGGGGGCTTTAATATACTCTAATCTAGTGGGCCCCGGAGAATAGAGTTGTGGGTGGGAGGGTGGCAGTTGTACAACAATCACAAATACAGGAAAGGTGGATGTGCCTTCACACTTTTAAAACAAGCTTATCATTCTATTCCACATTTTTAAGGCCTGTGCCCAACTTTTGAACTGGCGTGGAAAACATCTAGTCGTTAAGTTGGGACAATAGCCAAGGTGTGTACGTTAGAGAATCTCTTCAATATTATAATCGCCGAGAAAGTCTAATAGACACTAGTTAGTCAGAGTTGATATCAGCTTCTAGTGCACTTGTTCTTAGATTGTTTCAATATTTACCAAGGTTTAACATCTCGACTCACTGACCGTCGTGTAGATCTACTGGCTACTGACTGGTCATCTTATTATCCAGTTAAACCATCTTCACAAGATGAAATCAACTTGTTCCTTCTCAACTGCAGTCAGAGACAGAGTTAACATCACAGAAACGGACATGTACCTTTTAAATTAGAAATCCATATGACATCGTCAACAAGTTAATGAGTAACGAATTCAACCCGATTTCACCAATCCAAATCATAATCCATAAGTCAAGCAAAATGTTAAGTCATTAAAGGCAGCTACTTATATAAATCTTACAGTTTTTGCAATCTGCACACCATTACCATTAAGCACCTTGGCTGAGGGAAGATGATGATAATTTGACCGAAGTCTGATACCGACCCTACACATTTCAATTATTTTATTTTATTGTGTTTTTACTCATTGTACTGAGACTAGAGAATCCTTCATCAGCATAGAACAAACATCACTACTGTTTATAATAGGTTTACTCTGGACCCAGCCAACCCCTAGATATATACCTTAAAGTACATACTTCCTAGATAGACCATAACGACTTGTTGACCCGTCATCAAACCTTCCCACCCAAGCCTCTAAACTGTTCTTGATACCACTCTGACTTCAGGAGGGAACCGACCCTGGTAGATCTTAAAATACATTCCCATCCTAGCCCCTTGACAACTGTTTAAATCACCGTGACTTCTATAATAAATACTCCAGAATAGACCCACCATCAGAGTTTTGGTCTATTTTTCAGACTTCGTGAGAAGTCTTCAGATATATTCCCATATACTATGTTGTCTTTTGCCCCTTGTACCCTCTTGACTGGACCGTCAATAAACCCAAGGCTGAATACCATTATAAATTCTTAAAATTACAGCTTCTAGCCCCTTAAAACCACCCTTGGGTACATTGGAGAACCCTGACCGCTGGCTATATACCTTATATACTCTTAGACTACAGAAAATGACCACTAAGAACCCAAAATAAATACGATTCAATTGTCCACAACAAGTTTATTCTGCATGACTGAACACCTGAATCAGTTCAGTACTTGAGTACGAACATGAAAATATTTAACAAGTCCGAGTCAGAGAGTAAAAGTTACTCTGGGTCAACATGAACATTGAGAAAAAAGACAACCGACAGTTATTTAAAGGTAAAGTCTAAAAGTGAGAATTCTAAATAAAACTTCGGTTTGGTTATTGACTGAACGAGTTATCAGTGGTTTGATAATCAGAGTTAAAACACAATTCACTAGAAATTGTGTCATGTGTGTTTTGTCTTGTTGCTGTTTCTGTGAGATATTATCTGAGAGCGAAATTACGACTAGTCAATATTAATTTATGTTTTGGAATTATGGGATTATAAAGTAGGGTTCAGTTTTGGCTACGCTGGATTGGGTCGAAGACTGCTGATGTATTCTTGTTGATGTAGTTTTGTTTTCCATCAATATCGAGACGTAATAGACAATGATGTCCCGTTTTAAAAAGCTGACTGAAAACAGTTAAAAGTACAAACACAAACAATAATATTAGTCACTGGGTTTATATCGTGATGTTTTGTGTCTAGTGTGACCAATGTTTCTATTTAAAACGTGGGTCAGTCTGTTTCTAGAAGATTAGAAGTTGGTGAATCTAGTTTCCTACTTGGTCCACTGTCTACTAGCTTACTTACTAAAATTATAAACTATGCCTACTATAGGTACACATTTGTAAGGGAGGAAGGAAGAAAGACATCTCTTTCTACATGGATAACAATTAAGGTCCACAAAGATCCTTTTTACCAGCTGGTCCTTGACCAAATCTCTTGGTAATGATCTTTCCCAGATTATATGTAACCATTTGCAGCTGCAGCTGCAGCTGGGTCGACTGAAAAATGTTTTTAAAACACCTATCAAAACAGAAGTCTGAAATTGTCACATTTGTCAAAAGTCTTGATAATTTGTACCCTTAATATTAACGATATAAGCCTAAGTATTTAAACTAAGCCCGGTAATATCTCGAAGGCTCGATTAGTCCACACCCGAAATCCTTTAACATTTGATACCAATTCAAATTAAGTCTTCAAACCAAGTGACAAGACTGGATTAGACCATCCTCAATCTTCACCTAAAACTGATCCTCCTGACAATGGTCAGGATTATATTCTCCATTCTACTAAGCCCGGTGTTTTGTCAGGAGGCGTGACGGCGTGACAACATCGTGACGCGACGAGATGTGTCACACGTCACTCTGGTAATAAAACGTAATAGTTTTGTTGAAGGTTGGAACCCGTTGGAATTTTTTTCGCTATGTGACGTCTTGTATGGTATTGAGTGACGACATTGGTCATCCGATATCCATGGATTTCATAGGTGTTAATCCCAGCTGATTGATTTTATTGATTTGTCGGTTGATATCTGAAATTAACCTCTGTCAGCTGGTAAAGTTAATAGTTAGATGACTATGCAGATCGCTGAAATTGAGCTCTATCAGCAGGTAGAGTGAACATATAGATGACTTTACAGACAGTTGAAATTGAGCTCTATCAGATGGTAGAGTGAACATATAGATGACTTTACAGACAGTTGAAATTGAGCTCTATCAGATGGTAGAGTGAACATATAGATGACTTTACAGACAGCTGAAATTGAGCTCTATCAGATGGTATAGCAACCATTTAGACATCTGATCTTTCTAATTTAAAGTCTATATGATGTATTGTGATATAATATTCTCATCTCGTCCTCCCACCAGGTGTAAAGTCAGGTAGAATGATGAAGTATATTAGGGCAAGATAAATAAAGAGAATGGTCAGAGCTAGGACAGAAAAACATTAATAACACTCCAACACCTCGTACAATAACATGGTGTTAATATAAACTGACAATATACTTTGTTTCTACAATATAGTCATTATTATAATAGTACCCTTAGGTCAAAACTACTGTAGAGAGTCCACAAGCACAGTATAAAACATACTTTATTGTAAACTCATAGGCTACCTTGTCTAAAACATCACGGAAATGCTATAGCTAGTTCACAAGTAAAGTTGAAATTATTACTGTCTGATGAAACTGTGGGGAGGTCACAAGGAAAATATGCCAGGACAGTTTAAAAGCGTGTCCACAAAGTTGTACTGTCAAAACTATGTGGACAGCCTAAAAGTGCTGTAGTCATATTATTAGAACTATAGAAACCACAAAGCGATGCACTTTCTGTCCACGAACACAGTCAAACAACTCCGGATGTCTTAAGTAGTTGAAGCAGAGGACACAAGCGATAAGTTGAAGTCCAGATGTAAACATGGTATCTAACTATGGTGTACATACACACTGTCCAAAATAACCAGTCTTGGTGTTAAACAGGACCCGTTCAGTGTTAAACAGACACGCTTCTAACACCTTCTCTAACACGCTGGGTGTCCAAACTTGTTACAACTACAGCTGACCAGTTGTATTACAATGTGCTAAATTCTTCCAAGTCCCTGGTCAGCGATACCAGTGTAATATCTTACCCCTTGAAACTTGGCTACTAAAACGTTATGTTGGATGGCCTTGTCTGTCTTCATTAGCCCAATAAGATGCAGAAAGGTAGGACGTAAAACTCCATTCAGTTTATTAATTTTCAGCAAGACCACTGACCAACAACGATCATACTTGTGGTAATATACCTGAATGACTGATACGGAGACAGCTAGATCAAAATAGACATATTTATCAGTTTATTAGTTTAAAATCGCAATGTACTAAATATGATTTAATTTACGAAAGTTTAAAATCTATTGTATGTAATAAATATGATATTAAATTATCAAAATTCTGAATCAGGTCACTATTTAATGTTAGTCGAAGAGAATAATGTCTTATATCAGTTGTTTAAACAGAATATTAGTTAAATATGATTTACAGCAGGTCATAATAATAGAAACTTTGATTAGTTTTCAAGTTTATCTAAGTTTAGTTATTGTTATATATCATAGTCTTATCTGAAATTCTAGTCTAGATTGCTAGATTTATACTCTTCTCTTTGTCTCTCTCTATATTTTTAAACCAAGACCCCGTTCAGGGTTCAATCCCGGCATAGGTCCAGATAATACCT
Organism: Lottia gigantea; assembly: GCF_000327385.1. Taxonomy (NCBI): domain Eukaryota; kingdom Metazoa; phylum Mollusca; class Gastropoda; family Lottiidae; genus Lottia; species Lottia gigantea. Next base: position 438,117 of record NW_008707002.1, on the reverse strand, counting down.
TCGAATTTTTCAACCCAGTTTCCACTTGTAAGTGATGCAGGTATGAGGGACTGACATGGAAAAAACGTCTAGTCATTCGAATGGGACAATAAACCGAAACTACACTTTCTGCATGTTAAAGATCCCTCTACAGTTGGAAATCGAAAAAAAGCAGGCTTATGCCGCTGTCCTGGCAAAATTGTCCTAATTGCACACTGCATGGCGTCTGCATTAGCTCATTTCAAGCAGTAAGACGAAGTAAAGTAAAACGAAAAACTCCATTCATTTCATTTATTTAATGGGACGAGTTTGGTGCCGATGGTTCGCTGCAATGGCCAGTGTTTTCGAGAGTCAGGCGGTGAAAGCTATCAACCCCTGTCATCTAAATCGTGTAGTGTATATCAATACCCAGGTATCAAGTAATAATGTATAATTTTAATCACAACCCGTCTATCTGTTGATCTTGTAAGGGTTCATTAAGTATTTATTACACCTCAATTAAATTATAATATCTTTATTATTAATAGTAGATTTAACTGTGTGACTGTAATCCTAGCCCCTGGGGGTAGAACATTGTCAATCTTTCACTAATTTTATCACCCACGGGCTGGTTTCCAGAGACATGGTACCTTTTAAATAATGATAATGCCCATCTTGATGTTATAGTTTATTAATATTATCCAAGTTTTGGGCTTGTTGTTAGAAACACACTTTCAAGATAACCGTAGACATTCAATATTTGATATTGTAAGCTAATTAGTTAATAAGTTGAAAATTAGGCACTTTCCTTGGTTTAAAGCCACAGTTACACTGTGATGCATCAGGATAAAGATTTAAAGCCAGACTCACACCTTCAATTATCAAAGATCAAACCAGGATAAAACCTAACAATAATAGAGATGAGGTATAAAGCCTTGGTCACACTTTACCTTTCTAGATATTAAGATATAAATCCCACCCTTCCACCCTTCCACCCTTCAACCCTCAGGTCAGGGTAACTCATCACGTCAGTCAGATCAAGTGTAAAGCCATGTTCACACTAAAGCACATATCTTGATCTAAAGCCAACAGATCAAAAACATCAAAAACTAATCCATCGTATACCAAAGAAATCTGTGCAGATAAAATTAAATCCATTTTATGCTCAAGAAAAACAGAGATCAGTTTAAAAGCCGGGGTCACACTTATTACAGGGGTCTCGGTTTATTGCCCCAAGTGAACAACCAGGGGCCTCTTCCATCGCCCTCTAACTGTCCCTAAACTGGCCATTTGTAATAACGGGCCTCGGTTTACTGTCCCATCTTGACCCTAACGACCAGGCGTTTTATCCAACACCCCTGTCCCTGTCCCCAAAAAGACAATTTGTAATTGGAATGTTTCCAAAATAAAAGAAAATTTCAAGTATGTAGTCTTCGTGTCTCATTTTCAAATCATAAAATTTTTATCTGCCACTTGTTAAAAAATAATTTATTTTATTTTCTTGTCTTTAAATAATGTAGTAATAGTTTTTAAAAACCGACACCCACCCAAACACAGGTGCATGTTTCTGTTTTTATACGTTTTTTTATATCGAGTTTAGTTAAGACTACCTGCTCCTCTAGACATATAATACAGGATACATATTCAGACGAGCGGAACAGAACAGCGGGTTAACAAAGCGACTAACTTGGGACAGTTAAAAGGGGAAAAGTATTTGCACTGTAGAATATTCTGTGTTTTGACTCCTCTCGTCTGCTCATATGTTCTTACCCCATATTGTAAAGTTAGCATTCAAACTGATGAAAATTGTACATCCTCAACTCAGTCAGCAACATTAAATTGTCAGTAATGAATTCCCACAATTCCAAAAAGTATGCGGTTTGTAACTCTAAAATAACAAAAACCCTGTAATAGAGTTGAAATATATTGTTATTTCATTATTAAAAAACATACCCCTTACTCCCCATCCTCCAACCCTCTGTCAGAGCTCCGCCAGTATCTATCCTAATGTCTATTCAATGTTAACTGACTTGGACCTCATTTTCAACTCAAGCCCAAAACCCTGTCATCACCACATATCCCCTAGCCCCCATAACCCCTAAACCTACATAACCCCTAGCCCTACATAAACCCTAGTCCCACATATCCCCTAGCCCCCATAACCCCTAAACCTACATAACCCCTAGCCCTACATAAACCCTAGTCCCACATATCCCCTAGCCCCCATAACCCCTAAACCTACATAACCCCTAGCCCTACATAAACCCTAGTCCCACATATCCTCCAGCCCCACATAACCCCTAAACCTGACAGAACCCCTAGCCCCATATAACCCCTCTAGTCCCTGACAGAACTCCTAGCCCCACATAACCCCTTCTAACCCTGGACAGAACTCCTGACCCACATTACCCCTTCTAACCCTGACAGAACTCCTAGCCCCACATAACCCCTTCTAACCCTGACAGAACTCCTCACCCCACATAACCCCTTCTAACCCTGACAGAACTCCGCCTATATCTATTATAAAGCCTATTCTATTCAATACAAAGTGAATACGACATACTTCTCTTTACAAAATTACTATATCGTTTTTTATCAGGTGTAACTTCAGTTAGATCAGCGAGTTAAAAGTCAGCTGAATTTTCTAAAAAGTTTAAAAATATCCGAGTATAGTGAGTAGATACTGTTTATTCAAGTGTACGAATTGAGATCCACTCATTCAATCGCTTAATAAAAAGAAATATCGTTTTCTATGAGTTTCAATGAATAACTTCTATTTGAATATAAGATTTGAATAATGTTTAAATATTTCTATGGAAGGCCATTTGTGTCAGAATTTTTTTAAACATTTGATAAAGGCACGTTGTTACAATAACAGAACTATTATCAAAGATGGCTTTTAATGATCTAAAAGTATCAATTTTTTAACGATCTTGTTATGTTTGATTAAATGATAACAAATAAATAGATTGTATGATAGCCCAGGTGGCGTTTATGTATGGCATACCAACATTTCGATGGTTATCTCTGCAACGAAAGGTTGAATTTATCAAGTTGATCAGATACATGTGGTTTTGAATTTTGATTAAATCTTATTTTTTGTCAAATTTCACTCATTTTTCTTCTTTCTTTTAAAATATTACAAGTTACAAGACATTTTTAAGATATTTATTTTTTTAAGATATTTATTTAATAGAGAATTATTGTCCCTAGTGGAAATGGGTGCACTGGTGATAAAATCTTAAATATCTCCTGGATATTTTAACTGTTGTTTGTCAAGTTGATGCTTCATCGAGTATAGTAAGGTATATACATCAGGTTGAGATCTTCAGATTACGACTTAATTTAATTATTATACCAGTCACCTGACTGGCATGATCTTCCATACAGTGTCAGGTAAATCAGATCAATTTTATCTTTGACCGAGACTGTCCTCCATAAATCAACTCACAGTATCAATACAGGCTTGACGCAGATTGTTTTCAAGCAAACCGTGGTCCTTCTACCAAAACTTACGACAGAGATCAATAATACAAACCGACTAGACATCTCAAAGCACCTTTTGTCAGAGATCTACTGAGATATAATTTAAAAACTGTTTGGCACAGCTGGCGCACCATACAGACAAACTCTACATATCAAAGTATCAAAGCACAATGCACGAGAGAGTGTCCTTCGATATACAAAAACAGTTTTTGGCACATGTGGGCCCCCATATAAACTTAACTCTCAGTCTGAATACAAACTTGACACGAGTCTGAAGACACGCTGTATCATAATACCCAGTATTTGTATTAATTATCAAAAGATTTTGGAGGATTCACAATTCTATTGAATAACGTCTGGTCTAAAATAATAGACACAACTTACGTCTCGCCGCTTAAATATTTCAACACATTTTTTATTAGCAAGTGAACGTCCTTTTCATAAAATATTATTTTGTCCTATTTCTTCCTTGTGGTATATTATCAAATATAACTTTCTTCAATCGCTTAAACACTCTTTTGTATAACTAGCTGTAGAAAAATCGTGTGATATTAAATCACTGTTCTTGCATATTGAAGTTCGGTGAATAAACCTACTTTCTTTATATGTCTATAGTCGTATATTTGAAAGTTAACCACCATTTATAAAATCATTTGTCTTGATGAGGATTATATTTATGAAACAGGTCTCAGCAGAATGAGATGAAATCAAGTCAAAAAATCTAATGTAGACGTACTTGACTTATTCAGGTAGTATTGTGGAATGTTTTCAGAACAATAAACTGTGGTCCTTGTAGACACACGAAAGATCTAAGGCTGGTGCAGTTTCCGGGCAAAATTGCAAAATCCATTCAAGTGTTTAATATGTCAATCAGAAACAGTGTAATGGTAAAACCAAAGTTTATCTCATTTCATTTCTATACTTATTGTCAAAGCTTGTACATATCATCTATATAATAAACCCTAATTCAGATCTCTAAAACCTTCCTATTGGACTATTCTAGACTCTATATTTAATTCAAACTCTATTCTACACCAGACAAATCATAAAGGGATTGACTGCTCAACTATACAATTCTTACTAATTATTATAAACCTTGGTATTCACAGGAACAATGTCTATCTGGTGTATTAGGGATTTGTTTGGGGTTTGTTTGGGGTTTGTTAGGCAGCTATACAATCATTGTAAATACATACCAAACTTATTATCTCAATACAAAAACTTGGTGAATCATTTTCAAATCCATTTTAAATAATAATTATATATAATTGAAAACCAAATAAGGAATTATTCACAAATAGTGATATGAAATCCCTTTCAGTGAGTCCACATAGCTAATAATGTATATTTTTGGTTATATTATCAACAAGGTATCCCTTTCAGAGAGTCCACATAGCTAATAATGTTTATTTTTGGTTATATTATCAACAAGGTATCCCTTTCAGAGAGTCCACATAGCTAATAATGTTTATTTTTGGTTATATTATCAACAAGGTATCCCTTTCAGAGAGTCCACATAGCTAATAATGTATATTTTTGGTTATATTATCAACAAGGTATCCCTTTCAGAGAGTCCACATAGCTAATAATGTTTATTTTTGGTTATATTATCAACAAGGTATCCCTTTCAGAGAGTCCACATAGCTAATAATGTTTATTTTTGGTTATATTATCAACAAGGTATCCCTTTCAGAGAGTCCACATAGCTAATAATGTTTATTTTTGGTTATATTATCAACAAGGTATCCCTTTCAGAGAGTCCACATAGCTAATAATGTATATTTTTGGTTGTATTATCAACAAGGTATCCCTTTCAGAGAATCCACATAGCTAATGTTTATGTGGCAATAAGGTTTGTCAACTCAGTATCCCTTTCAGAGAGTCCACATAGCTAATAATGTTTATTTGGTATTTAGGTTTGTCAACTCAGCATCCCTTTCAGAGGGTCCATAATGCTAATTTTGTTTATTAGGTATTTAGGTTTGTCAACTCAGCATCTCTTTCAGAGGTATTTAGGTTTATCATATTGGTATCCCTTTCAGAGAGTCCACATAGCTAATAACAGAGAGTGTGCATGGTTTATAATTTACCTCCAGGCCATGATTCATTTGAGGTTTCTGAAAAACACTTGGACTTGAATGCTTCATGAGACTAGTAAGGTAGAGGCCAGTAGAAATAGTTTTAATCTTAAGTTGGGGTATATTTCTGGTAACAGAGAGGTTTTATTCACCGATTGCTCTACATTACGAGTTAGGGTAGGACTACTCAATTTTAGTAGATTTTATTTTTGGTAACATACAGAGTTTTTTTCGCCTATTGCTCTACATTAGAGTAAAGTAAAAGTAGAGGTTTTTATTTTCGAGATGTTAAGAATTGTTTGTCGATTGAACGTGATGTAAGATTGAGTTAATATCAAACGACTATAGGTTTATTACTGGGCGCGTACGTGGTCGCCACATTCGAAACTTTATAGTCATTTTACTACGAACAAATCTCGTAAATTCCAAGGGATTTTGTCACATTCAACACTTAAAGATGTGATTATTATACTCAATATCTTAAAGGAATATTACTACGAAGAAGCCTCTCTTTGATTAGAATGGGGTTTTAACATTCACCACATTTCAACAAATGATTAATCTTTTAAGTTCTATTTGTCTCTCTCGGATCTTAACTTATGATGCCTGAAGTGTTTTAATAATCTGATTATTCACTCACTAAATTAGATTTTAAATTTAGTTTTATTATCAAATCAGATTACTGTAAAAAAAAAAACGTTATTTTTTAGTCCGTTGACTAACACTGTGTTCGATTCGAGACAATTTTCGGCAGTAAAATGTCAGCTAAATGTTGTTTAGATTGACGAGTTGTTTGTATTTATCTATTTTCATTTTTTACCAAAAACTGTCAAATACCCCGTCTAGTCGACACAAAAACTGTTATTTTTTATAAATTTATTTAAGCTGAGAGTTAATTTACTCTAAGATTAATTTTAGTCGAAATAAAGACTTAACTTCTTAAAACAAACACAACATAAAGTAACCTGGAGTAGTGAATTCAGGGTGAACGATCTCTAGATTTATTTTTACTTTGAAAAGTACTTTGGTTTGATAATGAAACGTTTTGAAAGTTTAAAAATTATTAAAGGTAGCTCTCCCAAGTAGTTTATCATGATTAACATGTACACTGTAAGAAATGACTGAATTGAGTTACTTTAAAACAGTGAAAATTTTAATGGAATTATTATGTTTGTACTGGTTAGGTTAAATGAAGACGAGAAACGCGATCATTATCCTACTGGTTTTCGATTCCCAACTGTCGAGGGATCATTAACGCTCAGTTTGTAGCACACAGGGCCTCGGTTAATTTGTCCCATCCCAACGACTGGACGCTTTCATCCATGTCCCCTTAGTGACCTGCATCATTGACAGGAGAAAATTGGTTGCCAAACTTTTAGATATTTGATGACTAGATCTACGCATGGATTCAACCCTGGACCTAAGTTATCGAATAAGCTTCGAACTCACTGAACCTCCGCAGCCACCGAAATAGAAATTGAAATTATGATGATGAAGTATTTTTCTGAACAAATATAATAGAAGCGTTAAATCATTTTTTAACTCAGTATTTCTACTATAGACGAGAGAAGACAAGAAGAGTTTTGATAGAGAATAGTAACTAGAACTAAACACTAACTATTCACTTCCACTCAAGCATGTATAAATTTGTATTACTAGTTGTAACAGTATTTCATATTAAATACAGATTAGATATTTCCGTCTGGAGTCTACTGATATTTAACAGGGATTTTTACAGGAATTTTAACAGTGATTTTTACAGTGAATCTTTATAGTGATTTTATAGTGACTATTTACAGTGATTTTAATAGTGATTATTTTACAGTGATTTTTATAGTGATTTTTATAATGAATTTTTACAGTGATTTTAACAGTGAATTATTACAGTGATTATTACAGCGTTTTTAACAGTGATTTTTACAGTGATTTAACAGTGCACACCGGTACCACTGTGTGAACTACAACAATGACCGACAATAACTGCCCACAACTATACAGGGTTCTATTCTGTTTAACAGCTAGAGGTACATACAACAACTGTCTGAAATAGAATACCCAGTCCATACCTCGACAATACAGGTGAAACATGACAATATCAACAAGAGAGGGACTGGTCAGGGTAAGGCGAGCATGTGTCCATATGGGCTGCAATAACAAGGACACGTGGCCAATGGATACTGACCACAGATCGGGTTGTCAATACAGCTTTCCAGATTGCATCGTCAGTGTATATATGTTTACAGGCTGATATCAGTCTAGTCAAGCTCCGATAACAGCACGCTTTTTACTGGCAACCAAATATCAACTATGTCAAATTAACCGTTGATCCGGTTTTTGTTTTCGAGCGGCTGTGACAGACTACTATGAAAAAACATAAGCATCAATACAAAAGCCATTTCGAACTAAGCTCACGAGCAGGTTATTAACCTCACAGTCATTGATATATACCCCCCACAGGCACTTGTATCAATCCCACAGGCGTTAGTATCAAAACACCTGAAAGGTGTGAAAACTATGTAATTTCCTTCTAATTTCCTGTTTAATTTATGCACTTGATCAAACTGGAAACATTTTTTTACTAAAACCACCGAATTATTTACCTCCTTTCAATGTCAGTTTTACTTGAATAATTTGCCTTGAAGATAAAAATCATCCTTCCCCCACTCCTTGTCTTTAAAATACTGACTATATTGCTATATACTTGACAATAAAAACCACAAGACAGTCAGATGAAAGCGATACGTTTGAATTTAACCGAGGCGAAAAGAAATTTATTCAAAATTTAACAAAAATACAGTCACAATAACCTTTAATACAGACAAAATAGAGATAAATATTTAATACTGTGATACGAGTAAAAATTACACGGGTAGAAGATGTTAAAATGTTCTATTGAATCCTTTTTTTAAGATCCAGTTTTAAGACTAGACCTAATCATAAATACACAGGTAGATGTTTTATAGAGTTCTGTAGAATCCAGGTATAACTCTTCATATTTTGAATACTGTATTTTTAAAACGAGAGCGAATAATAAATACATACTGACAAGTCGATATCAAGTTGATATTTTATTTTAAATTCAACTCTGCATGTCACCAGATAGAAAATAGCTGGAGCAGAAACAAACAAATAATGTAACGATTTCATAGATAGGAAAGATGGGGCGGACCCCTGTAAATATTTCAAATTTCATCATAAGACAATAAACTATATATACCTGTCAAAATAGAAGACATTCCAATAACTTTCTAAAATATAATCTTTCAAATGATACAGTGTGTACCTGGCTTTATACAAGGACATATTGGCTTCTTTCTTAATGAGATGGTTTAAGTCATGAAAGAAAACTGAAAGATCAATTAGAGATCAAGATTCCATGGTCGGCGTTTGGAAGTCTTGTGACCTTGAATAAGCCATCTATCCTTATAATTCCAGTCAACCCAGCTTTAAATGAGGACGGATAATTTGGGAAAGATCAACGTCAAGAGGTTTGGTCAAGGACCAGCTGGTAGAAAAGTGAATATCTATCTTTGTAAAAATGGTTGTTCTTCTTTTCTTTTCTTAATGATAAGAAAACACAATCCTTCCACCCATTTTATCTTCCTTGATAGAGAGTTTAGTCAATTACTACTGACATTCGGCAAACTTCGGCAGTTTCCGTCTATCATTCTTCAGAAGACAGTCCGACCCTTTCTACGGAATGTACTCACCGGTTGTTCAACTCAATTACCTCAGTCCGACATAATTCAGGATCTCGTGAATGATACAAGTCAAAGGTCCGATATTAAGGATTAGGTTACACATCTAACGAGAACGAGCACTGTATGTAGGTGTCTGCACCCCTCAAATCATTCGCCCTTGGTGTTAAATTATGCAATAAAACCGCCGGGGTATAATAAAACATGTAAGACTGACAGAAAACATTAAAACTCTGAGTCGAGACATAAACCGCCGTCAGAGAAAATTGAATTAAATATAAGTGTTAAATCTCGCCAATTTTATTCAAAATTTCACATTCTTGTGTCAGTGGTTTAAATTATGGGACAGGAAGACCACGGTGAATGGTTTATGTGGGGTGTAATCCTCCAGTCCTGTCCCACACAGACAAATTATGGGTGAGGGGTAATTTGTCAGTAATATATCTGAAGTGGCATTGGTGTATAGTATTTGGTAGTAGTAATGGAATTTGTTGGTTATCAGGCTGTTTATAGGAGGGCAATCCCTACCCCCCCCCCCCCCTCCACTAGCTACGGACCTGTGTAATGTGTAATATCTGTATGTAAAGTATATATTTATTAAATTATACATTCTGTACCTAATCGACACAGCTAGTCACGAGTTTTATATTTCATAATACCAAGTTCATTGGTCTAATAAAAATATCAACAGTAGGTTTTATATCTACCTGGTCACTCACTTGTCGTTAAAAATATATTTAGTGTTTGTGTCTTTCCTCAAATCTTTTACTCCCTGTGTAACCCTCCTTACTTGTACCCTCTCGTTCACTTTTAAAATATCCAGTAGTTTTCTATACTAGGTGATCAGTGAACTGTCGTTTATGTATAATTTTAGTGCATGTGTCCACAAACCTTTTACACTATTTGTACGACTTTATAAAGCGATGGTTTCTCTGGAACATCTCTCTTCTCACTGGTAGGTTTATATCTAAGATGGTCAGTCACTTGTTGTTAATGTTAAACGTATATTTCGTGCTTGTATCTTTCGACGGAAGATGTCATATAATAGTTCCTTCTAGACTTTTCGATATCAAGAACCAGCAGGTACTTTCTACCAACACAAAGAGGCGAATACTTAAACAATATGAAGTCTGATGTACAAATTCATCACTGATATTTTAAATTATACCAACAGACCTCTTAGATAACCACAATCAGATATTTAGTACCCCGGAAAAAGGTAACTTGTTTCCCAGGGGAAAGGGTCAAAACTGGTTTATGTGACTTCTACTGCGAACTATGACCGACCATTCTTATTCAAGGAATGCAACCCCAGGAGGTTAAATAACGTATTTATTAATGAAGAATATAATAATAAATATTGAAATATCAATAAATATAATAACTAACGAGATATAAGTCGAGGTATGTCAGGTATTTTAGTTTCAAGATAAAAATTGATATCTTAAACCTTCGTCACCTGTTAGATACTCGATATACAGTGACAATATTCTCACCTGGACATAACTCTTTTGGACGGAGAGGGTTGGGTGGTCTCAAGGAGAAGGTGGTGTTTGGGCTGGCCTGTTTTGGATAGAGTGGTGAGTTGGTCACATTTAGACAGAGTGAGATTAGGGCTGGCCTGTTTTGCCCCTGTACACAGCGTAGGGGTTGTCCTCACTATGACAGTGTGGGGTGAGGACTTGCCCCTGTAGACAGAGTAAGGGTTGTCCTCACTAAGACAGTGTTGGGTGGGGGCTTACTTTTTTGGACAGGATGAAGTGGAGAGCTGACCTAATATAGACAAGATTTGGGCCAGGATACTACAATTTTATGGTTTTAAATTGACTCATCTCACTTCAAGGCTTCTAGGACAGATAACCTTGGACTGACGGCCTAATTAACACAATAACTATTAATCTAGTTATTCATGATTAAAAACACGATACAGTGAGAGAAAATTAAACAAACTATATTAATATTATAAAACAATAAAATTACCAGGTTTTTTTCTGACCACCAGTTTGTCATTTTACGTGATTTTTATCAGGATAGAGTTCAATCTGATTAAAATATAAAAATTATAAAATTCACTGGTTTTTACTATGATTTATATCATTGCGACTGATTTCAGGGTAGGTCATTTTAATTCTTCGGAAAATTGGTATAAATCTTTTAAACTATATGTAATAATAAAAACAGAACCACGATAAAATATTAATATTAAAACTAGTAAACATTGCCTATATACATGTATCTCTTAAAAACTGTTGAAGGAATAGAGGTTTTAAACCCTTTCTTCCACACACCTTGGTCAAAGATCAATGCAACGTTTCGACGTGTTTCTCTAATAGTCTTTAGGCACATTAACCGTATAAAACGTTAGACCAGAGACTATGTTACATGAAGCTGTGTGTGTCTTTATTAAATTGGGGTTACCATTTCAATATTAGGTCGTAATCAGCAGAATAAGCTACAGTTTAGATCTAATTTCAGCCAGTCATCTTAAGTCCATGTGGTTTAAAATATGAAAACACTCGGGTTTAATATGTTAAATAAAGTATTTAAGTAGTTAAACTGAATTAAAATCACGTAATGAAATAAAATATTACATTCTTATAGTATGTCTCATCTTCTAGTCATAGAACAGGTTAATTTTTAGTTTAATGTTTCAGTTTCTATCCAGATGGTACACATCTTAACATTGTCAAATTTCGTCATATACCTTGATTGCAATAGCCATCTTCACACAATGTCAAGCTTTTACGAACTTCGTAATTATACCTTGACAACAATAGCCACTATATTTGTATCACAGAAGTTTGTAAATGAAGCGATTTGATTGGCTATATTCGCTGGCGTACAATCCAATCAGAACTCTCGACAGAAAGTCTGTAAACAATATGCCGTAATGTTTACAGTCTTTCTGTCGAGGGATCTGATTGGCTGTAATCGGTGTCGTACAATACCATCACATTCCGCGATTCAAGAATAGTGGCTATTGCAGTCAAGGTATAACAAGTTAGTAATGTATTGAAATTATGAAGATGGATGGTACATGGATATATGTACAGCTTCCATACCCCCAACCCCTAGTACGAATCTTATATTTTACTCCTATACATGAGCTTTGACATCAATGAGACCGACATAACTCATGAAGAAATTCTCAAATAAATTGAGTAAATTTCACAATGACAACTTCAGTCTGAAGTTACAAAACAATTGTATTGGAATTGATCCACTTGAAGAAAGTTCCTCTTCTTGCAATTTTTACATTAAAAACCCATCTTATATTGCATAGATGTGACTAAAAGAATATCCGAAATAATTTCTACAACAACAACAACAACCCACGCCTATTGTCTAGATTTATTTAAAAAGTATTTAGAAACATTTAAAATATACGATGAATGTAAGATAAGACGGGTTGCTCGAGTTAGAATTAGACTGGGTACGATGTCAGCTAATTTGTGAAACAGTTGGAGAGACACGCACTCTGGCATATCACAGGGCAATTTAACAGATATCGGCATACCACGGCATTGAAACATGGTTACAGTAGTTAGATATAAGATACGAAAAGACTATGTACAGAGCCCAAGCCGTGTCCCCACAGTTCTGTTCAGCATATCAGAGGGTGGTGAAATATACCGACATACCACGGCATAGAAACAGTAGATAGGCATGGACTACGAATAGACGAGGTAATGCACCATATCTATAATCTTACCTACATTGTGTCTCGTGTATTCACGCTATAAATTTCAACTGTATCGATAACCCAACACTGAACGACGTATCTAGTCTGTTCCCTGTTTCTACTGTATCGATACAGCATCTTACGTGGCACCGGACGCCGGATTCGGAACGGAAAACGTAACTCCTATATTCCTAATGTTTAATTATTTAATACTTGGGAAATATTAAAAGTTATGATATCAACTTATTACGATATTAATGTCTGTTTAACAACAGTAAGATTTAATTTCAATTCATAAGAATCTGGTATATCTAACTAAATACAACTGTCGGCATCTGGGAGAACCCGATCAATCGCTAGATTTATTCCACTAGAGATAACTTAGGTCTTTATAAAGTTAGTAAAGCATAAAGGGATGTTCTCTGCATAAACACCTATTAAAGAATATTATAAAACTGGCTCTATTAAAGTCATATTGCCGGAATAAATTAGTTTAAAATGAAGACGACTATCACCGACTTAAAATTTAAAACAAATTGTTACATCTTGCTGTATTTAATTCACAATATCTATTCTACGTCATTAAAAGCTATTAAAGAATATGTCAAAGTTTCTAACATAAATTACAAACTGGGTATTACAAAATAATATAACCAAATACTATCATTTACTGAAGAAACAGAAAATTAAAAAGAATTATTGTACGAACCTGCATTGGCCGTTTCCCACAAATCGGTTACTGACTTTACTCATAATGTGCCGGCCAGAAATCGGCTTCGTCTTTTCCCATCCTATTAGTACGAGTTCCTAGAAATCCACATTTGACACATTACATCCATAAAGCACACAAGGCAAAATATAGACCAACACAACAAAAAAATACTTTTAACTCCACACACCGACACTATTCCTTTCCTTTAGAAATTCTAAAACTTTTAAATATTAAAAGTTATCCGCTTAGTATTGAGGTTTGTTTTCAATTCGTAAGTAAAAGGTTTGTAATCTTCGATAAAATTTCGTAATTTCCTTTAAAATATTTGATCAATTTGTATAAAAATTGTTTCTCGGCTCAAAAGATATCTCCACCGGACCCGAAATCCTTTCTCCAAGCACCTTAAGGTGACCAAATACGGTCCCTAAAGCGCCTCGAACTCGCTCCAAATGAGCGAAAGTCTAACTCGTTTTTCTATTTCAATGAAAAATGTGAATTGCAATAGATCTAATCAATAACGTTTAACAGGTTTCAATAACAGTCGTTAAAAACTGGCCAAGTTTTAAAAACTAAAAAGTTGAGAAAAACTTTATAACTGTCGTCGTCTACCCCTTTTCGTCTTCGATATCTAAATAATCAACAAAAAACTTGGGTATCCGCAATCGTTTAACATGATGTAGACCGTCGACAAAATGCCGCGCAGGCCATGTTTTTGTAGCTTTTACCAGCATAGGGGAAGAGACATTCACTTTTTACACGCTCAGCAAATCTAAGAATGGATGGGGATAATCCGTCATCAAAGTAAACATTTTAATCCGTTTGAGATAATCCGCAAATTAAGATCGGTAATACAAACACTGTATAACAACACTGTATCGGTTAACTTGAAACTTGTCGAGGTCTTGAATACAATATTAGTTTTAAAGTTTAAACTTGGGTATAACAGATACTTTCTAATGTCAACTGATGACAGGTAAAATTAGGTCACGACAGGTAAATCCAGGTGTAATATTAACACCTATTTAATCCAATTAGTAGACTATAATAATAATTAATAGTTAAAATATAGTTAATATAGTCCACAGTAGATGTTGACAAGTCTACTAACTAAATCGTACTGAAGATATTCTACCCCCCTGTCACAGTGTTAAACTATCCTAGCTAGCTGATTGGTTGATAGATGACAATAGATAGTAGGTCAGGTGGAGCTAGTTCATATTGACAGTTGAGAAGACTTATCTACCTTCTTCACTTTTTACCAAAGTTTAAACTTTTTAACTCTAATAAGGTTCCCGATATTTCTCAAGCACTGCCCGGTTGATAAATTCCTGTTTATTCCAAGATCTCAAACCCGAACATTTTCCAAACTACATGTATCTCAAACTGCAATCAAATATAACCGATATACCTCTACCTTCTTCACTTTTTACCTAATAAAAAATAAATTTTGAACTGGAAATTTAAAATGTTCCACATAAAGTTCCACGAAGTTCCTGATAGTTCCAAGAAAAGTCTTTAAACTATGAAAACCTGAAAGTTTCAAAACTATCTGAAGTTTAAAAGACTAATAAACCGAAGTAAAAGTTAAGCATATGACTTAAAAATTCTTAAAATGTTCCACATAAAATTCCACGAAGTTCCTGATTTTCTCTGAAATTGTCAAACCCAAACATTTAAAAAAACTACATGTATCTCAAACCTTCATCAAATCTAATCTCTTATCACTTAAAAAATCTAAATATTTTTTCAAAACAAGTTCCGGGAAATGTGGCAATACAGTTCCAGTTGGCTTGTTCCTGTTTTCTGTCCAGTAGATCGCAAATAACGAGAATATTTAAAAAGTCTACACTCTACTCAAGTTTCCAGCCTAAATCCTGAAGAGAAACAACAAGAGACGTTTACAGATCGTTTAGTTAAAGACATAGCTAAAGATAATCAAATATTAAACGTCGGTTGTCTGGACTCCATTTCAGTCACCCAGGAAATTTAAATGGAGCTTGATTTTTCACTACCAGATTCAAACCCGAGATGGCGAAATCTTCGTATAAAATTCCCTTCAACTCAATCAATGGTTATTATCCATCGAGACTAATTTATTTTCAGAAGACACCGGGCATTAACAGCACCGTATAGAACAGTTGGCAGTAGAACGCTTATTTAAAAAGATACAAGACAGTTTTTAAACTTCTAGAATCACTCATATATACTGAAAACATGTTCTTGGTTATTAACAAAAAGCTTCCCTGAAACCTACAGTGTAAAAACAAGTCATTGCCACGAGAGACACTTCTCTAACAACCAGGACTACTGACAACGTCTCAACTGTAGGATCGTATCCGAAAGTCGTAGTAAATAGGCTGTAAACACCTTTAAAAACCTTAGAAACCATTTAAATCACAAGATTTCTAGATACAAGAACAGTCGTGTAGTACAGAGCTCACTTCCGACAGACAGTATAATGCTGGACAGTATATACTTTACCCCTAGTTTACAGCAAACAATGATCACAAGAAACACATCTTCCACGGGATATGCTGTCCCGTAGTTTGCAGCAACACCAAGGTACTGTCCCACTGTTTGGTGCAAGATTTTAAAGGTATAGTAAAATATTAGAGCAAATACTGTAAGATGGTTTGCAGAACAACAGTGGCACTCTCTGATGATTGATAAACTCAAAATACCGGATTCAAACAGTGGACAAACACTATACGATGGTTTGTAGAAGAACAGTGGAACTTTCTGGTGATTGTTAAAATCTAAATGGTAGATACGGGACTGTTTATATAGCACCAATAGATATCAATAGATGAAATATGATTTGTGAGGTTGGTAGAATGAGTCACTAAGAATCGATAGATGAGTAAGTTTCTACATATATCTTTTAGTATTGATATCTTTACCCCTCTACATACATACATACATACATACCCCTCTCCATAATACATACCCCTCTTCATACATACATATATACATACCCCTCTTCATACATACATATATACATACCCCTCTTCATACATACATACCCCTCTTCATACATACATACCCCTCTTCATACATACATACCCCTCTTCATACATACATACCCCTCTTCATACATACATACATACATACATACCCCTCTTCATACATACATACATACATACCCCTCTTCATACATACATACCCCTCTTCATACATACATACATACCCCTCTACATCATACATACATACATACCCCTCTTCATACATACATACATACCCCTCTTCATACATACATACATACATACCCCTCTTCATACATACATACATACCCCTCTTCATACATACATACCCCTCTTCATACATACATACATACCCCTCTTCATACATACATACCCCTCTTCATATATACATACCCCTCTTCATACATACATACATACATACCCCTCTTCATACATACATACCCCTCTTCATACATACATACATACCCCTCTTCATACATACATACCCCTCTTCATACATACATACATACATACATACATACCCCTCTACATACATACATACATACATACATACAAGTATATCTGTTGGTATTGATATTTTAATCTCTTTACATTCAAATCTGAGATTTCCATTTTCTTAATACCACGACACTATATTCAGAGAAGACGTCTGGTTATATATTAATAAACGAGTTGATTACAATACATTTATCTACCTTGTTTCACTGTGTTTATGAGGGACTAAGGTAATGAATATTCATGACGTTACGTCTTTTTCAAACCGACCTATCGACACACTTCTACATATAGTTTGTTTGTTTAATATGAACACACGAGAACTTTTGTTTTAAATTACACAATTTCGTTCTGATAAAATCTTTAGATAAGGAATTGTTAGTAACTTTAGAATATACAGCCAGTCAGTAAAAACCAATAACAACCAGAAATTTTCCTCCAGAGAATCTTTAATCCTT